>NC_080571.1:28258197-28438197 GCF_030247185.1 Malaya genurostris
AAACCATCAGCCAATAAACATTAATGTCTTTTACGACACCGCCGGGAGTGCTTTTGTGATACAAGAATTATGCTGTATCATACATGGATTCGAAATTGGCCAACGGTGTCCCGGTTCGGTGGCCAAAATTTATGTGTCGATCCTGGACTCCACTCATCTGGACAGTGCAGGCAGGAGGCAGAAGGACGATTCCACAGCAACTCATCCGAACGGTCGTCGGTCCGAGGGAAGACAGCAAAGACATGTGATTCTTGCCGGACTGTATTCCGACTGTATTACGAGTAGTAGCAGCAGCAGGTTCTGAGACGGACTGCTCCGAATGTCTTGGACTGTGAAGAAAAGCAATGACTTATGTTTCGGTTTCTTGAAATGGTTATGTGAGGGACGTGAGATGTGTTCCGTTCTGGCAGATGTTATTCTTCGAAAAGGGGAGAAATGTTGTTTCAAGTCCTTTCCGCATCCAGCACACAAAACCACCGAAAAGAAACACTCAAGGGCTGCTGGAGGACCATTCCATTGTGTCCGGGAGAAACCGAAAGGAAATGGGATAACCTCAAGTTTGATTTACTTTTGGCCTTTTTCGGACCGGAAAGAAAAAAAAAACGGAAAAGAAATCCGGTTTCGGATTGTTTACAGTCAATTTAAAGTTAATGGCAGGAGTCAAATTTACTTTAAAGTGGTCAGGACGATACGGAAATTTGCCAGTCTAATTGGATGAGAGTCCTGGAATGGGTCAAAGCAGCACTCGATGCGTACAAATTATCTCCAAACAATGAACAGTCCATAGTGAGAAATTAGATATCAAATAACCGTATTAGATATCGTGAACATTCGTTCAAAATCACCGTTGCATACTATTTGGCACGCATGACTTACCTTAATTGTATGCAAACTTGAACGCAAGTGCCTCTCTAGATGTACAGAGTTCAAATATCCGAAACCCGAACCCGTACCCGATGAATATTGGTCGGGTTCGGGTACAGAAAAAAATATGTTTATCGAGTTCGGGTCGGGTACGGGCGGTGATTTTTTCATTTACGGGTACGGATCGGGTTCGGGTTAAAAATTTTGATCAGGTTTCGGGACTTTTTTCGGGTTCGAGTCGGGTAATTTATTTTTTTATCGGGTTCAAGTTTGGAAGAAAAATTAATCTCGAGTTTGGGTCGGATACGGGTAAAAGTTTTTTTTATTTCCGATCGAGTACGGGTCGGGTTCGGGTTTGTAAAACTGCTTACCCGACCATCTCTACTCTCTAGGCAAATTGCTACTTCGTGATCACTTTTCTAATGACAATTGAGTTGCTTACATTGAGAAAAGTCGCTTAATGGCATGGAATGCAAAAACTGAATCCACTTGGAATGAAACTTCGTACAAGTCTTTAGTATGCAAACCATTTTTTCTGCACGGATGGATTGGAGTGGAAAAATTTAATATTTTTTTCAAGAATGCTCAAGTAACCGAAAAAATATTATTAAGAGACAACATTTGCTCAATATTTGTTTTTTGAACATGTAATCAGAATCAGCATTTGATACCAATGCGATTAGTGCCATTTTCAAATGTTACAACTAAAACGATTTACTGGTACTTGAAAACAGTGATGGCATTTCACTAGAGTGATACACCAGGGCGTAAAATTCAATTGTACACTGCGGATACATTCGGTGTGCTCCACACAAAAAGGAAAACGCACTTCTTCTCAGTGTTCATTAGACAGACTTTGAGTGCGTGCTTGTGTTGAAAGAAGCAGGTGCGAGAGAAACACATTCTCTTCGCACGAATCACTCTCACGTGCTCTCGCCTAGAATACACCCAAGTGATCACAGGCGCGTGATGGTGAGCGAACACTTCTGTGAACTTCAATTAATAGAGAGTAGATCTGGTAATGCTATGAAAAATTTGCAAGGAAAAAAATTCAAAATTCAACGATAAATTGCTTTTTTTTTTTATTTTGCGTGCCCCACGGTACTTATATGCAAACCATACACCAGAGTGCTCAGCGGCGTGTACACCTCTGTGAAAGTATCTGCATCCACCTCAGAGAATTTATTAGCTCTGCTCTAGCACTTTGGTGCGATTCAGTGGAGGAGGTAAAAGGAAATAAACACGCGCATTCATGATGCGTGCACACTTCATACAACAGTGTTGTATACGAGGTCTGTTCAAAAAGTTCCCGGAATTTTTTAATTGCGCGCGTCTGGAGAGTCCGGTGGTAAAAAATTTTTTTTTATTGTGTTGGTACATATGTCCCTAATGTATGGTGAAATTTTCAGCTGTATTCATTGTTTACATTCTGTCTTGTAGCGGCTGGTGTAGACGTGTTTTTTTGAGCTCGGCGATTTTTGTCTTGGTGACGTTGGGTGCTTCCACGTGGACGATTGTGCTTTTGTTTTGACATCATAACCGTACACCCATGTTTCATCACCAGTTATGACCCTTTCAAGTAAATTTGGATCGTCGTTGACGTCGTTTAACAGCTCCTGAGCGATGGTAATGCGTTTGTTTTTTTTTATCAAAATTCAGCAGTTTTGGAACGAATTTTGCTGCCACTCGTTTCATGCCCAAAACATTTGAAAAAATATGATGGCATGAGCCAACTGATATGCCATCTTCATCAGCAACTTCTCTAATAGCGATTCGGCGATCATCCATAATCATTTTTTCCACATTTTCATCGACTATTGACGTGCTGGGTCGACCGGAGCGTTCGTCGTCTTCAACGTCTTCGCGGCCATCTTTTAAACGCTTATACCACTCGTAAATACTTGTTTTTTCATAGCAGACTCACCGTAGGCTCTCTGTAACATTTCGCACACTTGGTTACACTTTATTTCATTTTTCACGCAAAATTTAATACAAATTCTTTGACTCTTCAATTCTTCCATTGTTTAAACTAACAAAAATCGCCGAGCTCAAAAAACACGTCTACACCAGCCGCTACAAGACAGAATGTAAACAATGAATACAGCTGAAAATTTCACCATACATTAGGGACATATGTACCAACACAATAAAAAAAAAAATTTTACCACCGGACTCTCCAGACGCGCGCTATTAAAAAATTCCGGGATTTTTTTGAACAGACCTCGTATATGTAAAAGAGAAGAGCTCTCGTTGAAGTTGTCAGTGCGAAGGGAGAAATTTTGCTTGCTCTTCGTCACACAGCGGAGATGGACATCTCTGTTTAAGAATCTTCACGATTTTGATGCAAAAAAATGCACTTTAAACACTAGAACGTAATTATACAGATCGAAAGCAATAATTTTGACCCATAATGACCTCTCTCCTAGGAACACCCTATCTCAAAATATATGAACATAAATTTCGAATCTGAAATTCTCAGTAAGAATTCCAAAAAAAGATTCAGTTTTTAACTTTCTTTGCGTTTCGTCTTCGGCTCATCAGTGCTTAAAGCAGTTCAAATTGATCTGCCATTTCCGCTAGCACTACCCCTAACTGTTCAAACTCTGCGGCGACCGGTAGCCAGTCGTCATTCGTTTACACCCGAGACCTCGGTGTAATATCCAAAAAGTGTTACATAAGTAGTTTTTGCCGAATCTTCTAGTGATATTTTTGAAAATATAAGTAATATGAGAAAGGCATCATTACACCACTAGGTAGTTTAAAAAAGGTTTTTTTAGATTACTCTATTGTCTGAAAATTGTTTTGATAGTGTAAAGTGACTTTGCTACTCAGTATTGTTTGGTAAATCATCACGAATAGGTTAATTCTAGAGCAACGCTTCCACACGGAACCACCCGCGATCCCATTTCAACCAGAATATTATGTCGTTTTCGTTTTTAAATTGCACTACACCGGTGTAGCGAAAGCTGCACTGAAACCGTTCGTTTTTGCCAATTGCACTACACCAGTGCTACACTTTTTCTGCACCGATACCACTGGTGTAGCACTCATCAAAAGTTTGGTGTAGCTCTGTGCAATGGAATCGTTTATTGTAGTCAATGGTTACTGTTTATGTTTTCGTCAGTTTTGTTCGTTTATGCATGCCTCAGTGTAGCACTGCACCGGTGTAGTGCAAATTAAAAACGAAAACGCCATTAGTTGATTTTCTGAATTCGATTAGTTAAAATTTGGTACAACTAATCGATTGTTGTTTTAACTAAACTGTCACTTTTGTTTTTCGATTAGCAGAAACGACGGTTGAAACAACTAATTTAAATGCTTGAAAAAAAGCTGTCAATTAGTGAGGACACATACCTTTCAATTTCAACAAATATTTTAGTTGAAATAACTGATGTTGTTATTGAAACAAAATTCGGTTAGTTGACAAATAAATCGGTTTTATTTGTTTTAGTTAAAGTTATGCACTGATAATTATAGTCAATTTATAAGAGCTTGGGTGCATCAACCGCTGGGAATTGAAATTTTGCGACGGCAATTCAAACGCTCCATTCAATCGCAGCGCGTTCTGTGTGTTTGAAATCCTTCGCTCCTGTTACTTTTATAAATTAAATTCATGTCAAAAAGCGTTTTATTGCTAATGCATGAACATCATCATCGGTATCAAACAGCTGGAAGTAAAACAGTCTGCTGGAAGTAAATAATGATCGAATTTGAAGCATAAAATTTTGCGCATACCTGAAAGATTACACGGAGAACCCTTCGATCATAAAATTGCGATATCGCAGTTTTTGATTTTTGCGATAGTTGATTTAACTAATTTCTTTTTGATTCAATCAAAATGGTTTTTGATTTGCATATATTCAAGTAGTTGAAAAATATGTTGTTTTGAATGCTGTCAAATGCCGGAGACAGTTGAAAGCAAAACAATAATCGCAATGCAAAATCAACAACTTTTTTAGTTGAAATCTGTTCGCGTCGCTTCAAAATGTCAATATCGATGGTTAAAGCGTTTGGTGAAATTGTGTTCATTCGATTTGAGAATTTTATGATAACAAGTGATTATCTAACAGCGGTGTTGTGATAAAGTTAACCTTGTTTAAGATGGAAAAGATTTGGTGACAAATTATAAAATTTTAATGAATGATCATCTCGTAGGTATGCGCAAAATGCGCAAAAATTTTATGCTTCAAATTCGATCATTGATTTACTTCCAGCAGACTGTTTTACTTCCAGCTGTTTGATACCGATGATGATGTTCATGCATTAGCAATAAAACGCTTTTTGACATGAATTTAATTTATAAAAGTAACAGGAGCGAAGGGTTTCAAACACACAGAACGCGCTGCGATTGAATGGCGCGTTTGAAATGCCATCGCAAAATTTCCATTCCCAGCGGTTGATGCACTCAAGCTCATATAAATTGACTAAAATTATCAGTGCATAACTTTAGTTCAGCCGTTTGAAGGCATCATTTTAGTTAAATTTAATAATTTCGCTAATTTACTCGCCCCTCCGGGCACTTTTGCTGATTAGAAACGTTTTTCTACATCAATCATTTCCGATCGAATCAGAAGTATTTTTTTAGAATTTAGATCTTTACTGATCTCAAAACAAACAAACAAGTAAAACCGATTTATTTTTCAACTAACAGTATTTTGTTTCAATAACAACACCAGTTATTTCAACTAAAATATTTGTTGAAACTGAAAGGTATGTGTCCTCACTAATTGACAGCATTTTTTTTTTTCAAACAGTTAAATTAGTTGTTTCAACCATCGTTTCTGCTAATCGAAAAACAAAAATGACAGTTTAGTTAAAACAACAATCGATTAGTTGTACCAAATTTTAACCAATCGAATTCAGAAAATCAACTAATATTCTGGTTGAAATGGGATCGCGGGTGGTTCCGTGTACGAGATGATTATTCATAAACATTTTCTAATTTGTCACCAAATCTTTTTCATCTTAAACAAGGTTAACTTTATCACAACACCGCTGTTAGATAAACACTTGTTATCATAAAATTCTCAAATCGAATGAACACAATTTCACCAAACGCTTTAACCATCGATATTGACATTTTGAAGCGACGCAAACAGAGTTCAACTAAAAAGTTGTTGATTTTGCATTGCGATTATTGTTTTGCTTTCAACTGTCTCCGACATTTGACAGCATTCAAAACAACATATTTTTCAACTACTTGAATATATGCAAATCAAAAACCATATTGGTTGAATCAAAAAGAAATTAGTTAAATCAACTATCGCAAAAATCAAAAACTGCGATATCGCAATTTTATGATCGAAGGGTTCTCCGTGCAAATCGTGCAAATTTGTTTTCAAAATCCGCAAAGATAATTCACACGGCGTTCAAGAACTACTGATACATCCATCATCGGTCCTTATTTCTTTAAACAAAAGGAAGGACGACGCGTTACCGTGAAAGGAAAATCGATACAGAACCATGATCAATGAATTTTTGTTGCCAAATCTTCAAAATATGGATGTGAACGAAATGTGAATTCAACAGGGTGGTGCCACTTGTCATACTTCGGCAGAAACAATCGTCTTATTGAAAGAACATTTCAACGAGAACATTAGTTCGAGAAATGAACTGGTGATTTCACATCCGCATTCGTGTGATTTGACGCCACTCGATTATTTTTTGTAGGGATACGTGAAGTCATTGGTTTATGTGAATAAACCAGCAACGATTAATGCTTTGGAAATCATTATTCAATGTGTCATTGCTGAAATACGCCATACGAATTTGGCATGTATTTTATTGGAATTTCAAGTTAGCAAGCTCTTAAAAAAACACCGTTTATTTAATATTTTTTATAGCTGGATCTCATTGTCATCTACTTACTTGGAGAGATCCAGCGAATGAAGGGAATCAATGATTCACACACCCGTCTATTGGTTCGGCATCGCTGTTGCTAGCGAGAACAGTTTTATTGCCCCATTTTTAGCAAAAGTTATCATTATGAACGAGTTTTTGGTACACGGAAAGACCGAAATTATCATTTTGGCGAAAAAATTAGTTGATTTTCTGATTTTAGTTAGTTATTTTTTGAGACAACTAAAAAAATCTTACTTTTGCTAATTTAGATTTTTTAATTCTAATTCTCCTAATAATAATAAAATATTTGTTGAAATGGCTATTTTTTTAGTTGAATTCACCAATTAAACGTGCTGTCATTTCTTAGCTAAGGCACGCTTCATATCCATTCAACTAATTTTTTAGTTGAATTAGAGAAATAAGACGTTGTTTTCAACCAACATAAATGGTTGAATTGGTTTTTGCAATTAGCAGCTATATGGCGCTCGTTAACACCGTAATGACTACTAGCCACTAGATGGCACACTACTACCGAAAAAAATTTCAGTCGCGGTTATCTTTTCTATATTTGCAGGTATAAATACGATGTTGTATTGGAGAAAAAGACATAAGCGAAACATAAACTTCTTTTTGAAAAATTTTACTTCTAAATCGCTGTTTTCTTCATTCGAATTCGCGAAATCGACTCGCTCACTGAAAACTTTGAGCACTCGGAAAACAAAAACCGAATACAAGTATACACCGGACGGCGTAGCCCGGAATGAGAAGATACAAAAAAACATCATTTGACGTGTACAATTAGAGTGCAACATTCGAAACTCACTTCACTGTTTCGCGTAAAAACATCCCACAATCGCTTCAACTGCCCACAATCGCTTCAACTGCGCACAAATTCTGAATAAATACACTTTCCACTAACAGTTTACGTAATTTTTACATATCGGTTTAGAAATTTATATAGGGATATATCGTAACACATGCGAAAAACATCTAAACAATTTGCGAGCAGTTTCAACAAGACTGTCCCTTCAGTAATGACGGTGATAGATAAATAGAATCAAAGTTTCTGATTTTAATAACGAAATTAGTTGTCAATGAGAATTTCGTGTTGGATTGAAATATTGCTGGTTTGTGTCCAGAATATTCGCCAACTAAACACATTCTCTAAAAATAAGAGTTTTTTTCAGCACAGTAAACTCTAAATTTTAACTAATTTTATAGTTATTTTGGAAATTTTGTTGTTAAAATCAACTAATTCAAAAACAGTAATACGAATTAGGCGCAGAGCTAATTTCGGTCGTTCCGTGTAATATTGGTAGTAGATGGTTCTTCCGCATGCGTAACAAACTTACGTCATTGAAGATATCTGGAAAAAATCCTTCGAAGCTTCCATTTCGATAGACTAAATCTTTCGTACTGTTCTATGGTTGCAACCAGTGCAGTAAAACTTCATTCAGTTTAATTGAAATCACACACTGACGATCACTCTACTGCAGTAAACTTTCACATTCTAACACACAACCTTCGCTGTCGCACCGAATGGGCATCATTCGTAAACCGAAGCTCAGTTTAACCACCGTCAGTTTATCAGTGAAAAAATATCTCTTACAATTGAATGAGAGAGCGACCTTCAAATGAGGTTCAATTAAACATTCGAATTGGCTCAAGATAATAGATGTAAGGTAAACCAGAAATTTATTCATTAATTTAAGGAGTGTATCGAATATAAGTTATCCACATACATTTGTGTTGTACGCATGTATTTGTGATGATTTTTTATGCTCAGATCACAGCATGCTGTGCGTTTGGCTGTCAGCTTTCGTTTGTTTACTTGTTTGTGCGGTTGAAATTCTGCGTTTTCAAAATGTCGCGTATTGAAAAGGAAGTGAAAATTAAGGTTTTGGACACATGGCTAAATGAAAAGGGTATTACTATGTCATAATTGGCGAAGCGGTTTGGAATTCATCATGCCAGTGTTAAAACCATCAATAATAAGTTTGAAGAACACTATTCTTTGGATGAGCTATCAGGAAGTGGCAGAAAATCCGGCTCTTCCAACTCGAAAATGGACCAGAAAGTAATATCTCTAATCATGAAGAACAAATCAATGTCAATACGTGATTTTGCCAAAAAAGCAGGAACGAGTGTCGGAATAATCCAGCGTATCAAGAGGCGAAATCACCTGAGGACCTACAAGAAGCAGAAAATCTCGAAACAAAGTGTAGAACAGAAGGAGCGAGCAGCAACAAGGGCCCTGAAATTGTATTCGTGTCTTTTGCAGTGTCCAGATGCATGCGTTTTGATGGACGATGAGACTTATGTAAAAGAGGACTCAAAAACCCTTCCAGGTTCACAATACTTTACTGTCGTCGTTGGGGAGGATGTGAGCGATGGTCGAAAGGTACTGGCATGGCAAGCAATATGTTCCTGTGGTTTGAAGTCCACCATTTTTTACACTACCGGAACTTAAAATGCAGAAATCTATCGATCTGAGTGTCTCCAGAAGAGATTGCTGCCTTCATATAAGAAGCATAGTACACTTCCACTGTTTTGCCTGGATTTAGCGTCGGCTCACTATGTCAAAACCACTCACAATTGGCTTGCGGAAAAGGGTATAAATTTCGTTGGGAAAAATATCAATCCACCAAATTGCCCTCAGCTTCGACCTATCGAACGTTACTGAGCAATCGTGAAGACGGTCTTCAAGAAGACTGGTAAGACAGCTGGACATGCAGGAGTTCAAAAAAAATTTGGGTTGATTGCAGAATATGTTGATTGATGATAGTAACTGTAACTGATATATTTTGATATAAGCATTTATTACTTTAAATGACGACAATTCACAGCACAGATCATTCACGAATAGCATGGGAAGGAGTGGTCCCAACTTGATGCACGTCAAGGTTATTCCAATTTGGTTGGTTTGGTACCGATGCATTGTCTCGAAAAATGCTTCGGTCTTCAATCGCTTCAATAATCCACAGTTTTACTTTCTGTCGTTAGTGTTTCTTTCATTACTTTTTCGAGATAGTACACTAAATATTTACCATTTCAATCCTAAAGAATCAACTTCATGACCTCTTGGTCCCAGTTAGCCTCTATAGGCCACTGCCGACTAAAGTCAACTGTCTGGTGTATAATGATGAGGTTTCGTCGACAGTTTCCAACCGGCACCAAAAGTTCAACCGAATATGCATCTGCCTAGCCAACACGCTTCCGAAGATAGCTCGCGTTCGTCTTTATTATTCTGAATATGCATATGCAGCTCCCAGTGGCAGAACATCTTTCTAATTTGCAGAATCTTGCTCCTCCGTGCACTTTTACTGATCACAACAGTAATGATTTTCTGCATCATTCATTTCCGAATTTACAAGAAGAAGCTTTTACATCAACAAATACACGTTTTCCTATAGAATGTAAACGTTTATTGTGGAGATTTTTTTAGGAAATAGAGCAAAGCAGTAATATAATTAAGTATTTCAAAAATGCGCACATTGAAATATTGGACGTCACATTCCAAAAACCTCCCCCCCTTTCCTCTGTCACGAAAGGTCACGTTTTATGAAACACCCCCCTCCCCCTTGCGGCGTGACGTCTTTTATGGACACTTACAAAATATTACATTGTGATTGGGAACTTGTCGGAGAGTTAATTAGCACAAGTTGCTACACCCGTTCTAATGCGAATGGAGCACACGAACTCCTTTCTTGGCCAAATGCGCTGAGAACGAACGAAGCGAAGGTACTTAAGGTCTGGGGACAGAGGGTCACGTGTTGAGTTTTAAATCCACCACGTGGCTCGCTCAATTCCCTTTGCGTATCGTATTTCTCTTGTACTCTCTCGTATATGAGCAAACTGTACCGGGTTGCCAGCATACATTTCATTATTTTGATGAGAAGTTTTATCACATTAATATATCGTATGTCCAACCAACCCCAATACATGGATTCCAATGAACAATGAAAAAATATTCAACTTTCATAAAGATTGAATGTCTGTGTGTTTGGCAGCCTTGTCGAGCCAATTTTATTTCTCTCTCCTTTTTCAGAATGCTATCAGGAAACCTGGTAAACGACTGGACAATGCGCAATTCAGGCCCCAATGTGGTTCTTAGCCTCTTGTCCAGTAACTCCTATCCCTACCTCCCCGCGGTGCCGGCTGGGGTACGAGCAACCATAGGAAAGATCGGGTAACCAACCCCGGTGGGACCTTGGTCGTATGCTGACAGGGAAGAGGGTCCTCTTTAGAGGATGTCGGAGCGTCTGTACTCCATGTTAGGAGCGGCTTCAAACAGCGTCTGTTCTGGTATCCAGCGGCTGAGTATGAAATGCTGTATCCCGTCCAGCTAAATCCAAGGTGGCAACCCCACCAACGGGATCGTCCTAGTGCTAGTTGGGACGTTAAACAGAGCAAGCACGATGATCCTCCGGCGAGACAGGGGGTTGGGGCAGGCCTAATAAGCCGCCCGTAAAACACCTATTACGAATGATACAGGAGAGAACACGACCCGGAACAATCGGCATAGACCCACGCAACGAAAAAAGGACTACGATTGGAAACTTGTAACATGGAACTGCAAGTCGCTAGGTTTCTCAGGCAGCCACAGGATAAAATACGACGAACTAAATCCTCGCAGCTTCGACGTCGTAGCGCTGCAGGAGCTTTGTTGGATGGGACAGAAGGTGTGGAAAAGCGGACATCGAGCGGCTACCTTCTACCAAAGCTGTGGCACAACGAACGAGCTGGGAACTGGCTTTATAGTGCTGGGCAAGATGCGTCAGCGAGTGATTGGGTGGCAGCCGATCAATGCTTGGATGTGTAAGTTGAGAATTAAAGGCCGTTTTTTCAATTACAGCATCATCAACGTGCACTGCCTACATGAAGGGAGATCCGATGACGAGAAAGAAGCGTGAAGCGTGAATGCCCAGGTAAGAAGGGAGGCAATGTACCGACCGGTAATCGGGCCGAACAGCCTGCATGCCGCATCGAATAATAACGGCCAACGGTGTGTCAACTTTGCGGCCTCCCGAGGAATGGTAGTCAGAAGCACCTTCTTTCCCCGCAAGGATATCCACAAAGCCACCTGGAGATCATCTGACCAACAGACCGAAAACCAAATCGACCACGTTTTGATCGACGGAAAATTTTTCTCGGACATCAACAATGTTCGCACCTACCGTAGTGCGAATATAGATTCGGACCACTACTTGGTTGCTGTATGCATGCGCTCAAAACTTTCGACGGTGGCTACCCAACGTCGAAACCGAACGTCGCGGTTTAACATCGCGCGGCTCCGGGATACTGGAGTAGCCCAAGATTACGCGCAGCAGTTGGCAGTGGCACTACCAACGGAAGAGCAGCTTGGTGCAGCTACTCTTGAAGATGGCTGGAGACACATCCGATCTGCCATAGGTAGCACTGCATCAGCAACGCTAGGTACGGCGGCTCCGAACGTAAGGAACGACTGGTTCGACGACGAATGTGAACAGTTAGTGGCCGAGAAGAATGCAGCTTGGGCGAGAGCAAACGAGGAGAGATACAGACAGGCGCGGAACAGACTAAACTCGGTATCCCGTAGAAAAAAGCGCCAACAGGAAGACCGAGATCGCGAAGCGATGGAACAGCTGTTCCGTGCTAATGACACAAGGAAGTTATACGAGAAGGTGAACCGTTCGCGCAGAGGCCATGTGCCACAGGCCGATATGTGCAAGGACACCAACGGGGATCTTCTCACGAACGACTGTGAGGTGATCGAGAGGTGGCGGCAGTATTTCGACGAGCACCTCAATGGCGATGTGACGGAATACGAAAGTAGCGGCGAGGTAACGAACTTGGGAACGCGTGCGGAGGACGATAGACTGCCGGTCCCAGACCTCCAAGAAGTGGAGGAGGTGGTAAGCCGGTTGAAAAATAATAAGGCCGCTGGCGTTGACCAACTACCAAGCGAGCTACTAAAACACGGTGGTAATGCACTAGTGAAAGCACTGCACTGGGTCGTTACCAAGATCTGGGAGGACGAGATTTTACCGGAGGAATGGATGGAAGGAATCGTGTGTCCCATCTACAAAAAGGGCGATAAGCTGGATTGCTGCAATTCCACATTGCTTTGGAGGGTGTGATAAGAAGAGCGAGGATAGACACGAGTGGCACGATTTTCAGAAAGTCCGTCCAGCTACTTGGTTTCGCTGATGATATTGATATTATAGCACGCAACTTTGAGAAGATGGAATATACGTACATCGGACTAAAAGCTGGGGCCAAGCGGATCGGACTAGACATCAATGTGTCAAAGACAAAGTACATGAAAGGCAGGGTCTCGAGAGAAGATAATGTCAACCACCCATTACGAGTTCTGATTGGTGGTGATGAAATCGAAATGGTCGACGAGTTCGTGTACTTGGGTCCACTGGTGACTGCCGATAATGACACCAGCAGAGAAATTCAGAGACGCATATTGTCAGGAAATCGTGCTTACTTTGGACTGCGCAGGACGCTTCGATCGAGCAAAATTCGCCGTCGTACGAAGTTAACTATCTACAAAACGCTGATTAGACCGGTTATCCTCTACGGGCTCGAGTCCTGAACAACGCTTGCGGAGGATCAACGCGCACTAGGTGTTCTTGAACGGAAGGTGTTGCGAACCATCTTCGGCGGAGTGCGGATGGAAGACGGTACGTGGAGAAGGCGAATGAACCATGAACTGCACCAGTAGCTGGGAGGACCAACCCTCGTCCAAACGGCCAAGGTCGGGCGGTTACGGTGGGCCGGGCATGTTGTTAGAATGTCGGAGAACAACCCGGTTAAAATGATCCTCGACAATGATCCGACCGGTATAAGAAGAAGAGGCGCACAGCGGGCAAGATGGATCGATCAAATTGAGGACGACCTGCGGACCCTTCACAGCTACCGAGGCTGGCGGCGAACAGCAATGAACCGAGTTGAATGGAGACGCCTCCTGTATACAGCAGAGACCCGCGTGGTCTACGACTGAAAGAGTAAGAGTAAGTATCAGGAAACCAACGCGAAAAAAAATGGTGGATGCATTGAAACTGACTTTGTTTCACAGAAAAATACAAGACTTTATTTTTATCGCGATAACATATATGTTTTTATGTACTAATCGCATCTAAACTAAATTATCTAGACTTTGTCACGGTAGATTTATGATACAAGCCTTCAAAGCCGAGATATTCGATGAACAAGTAGAGGTATGCATTTCCGAGCGTTCCAATTTTCAGCAGTTCTTCAGTCAGAAAAAAATACAACACAACCGCAAAACTCAATGAATCATTCTGAAAATTCCACAGAATATTCTCAACTAAATTTCGAAGACATTGGGCTGTATGAATAAAATGTAGTAAAGTCTGTTGTTTGTAGTATCTTCTCAAAAACAAAGTCCACAGAGTATAACGCGGTTTGGTATGAATAAAAAACAAGTTCGAACATGTGTTAGTTAATGCTACTTCCGAATTTAAGCATTTACTGCATACCGTATCGACACAGAGCCGGAAAAGCTGGCATAAGCATGCACAAAGCAAGAAACGTACTTACATCTGTAAAAATGCCACTTTTTTAATTACTGTTCTTCACTTTATCAGCAAACACACGAGTAGCAACAGCAACCTCTAGAGCTACCTACCGAAAACTTGTAGTAAATACTACAGTTTGTAGCATGTTTTGACAGGAACGTGATCCACACGTAGCATTTACTACCGAAATTTAAGCATGCTACGTTTTATTCATACGGCCCATTGTCAGGTGGGTTTTTCTATATTGTGCACCGTTTCCAAGAAAATTTAATTTGAAACGGGAAAATAGCAAAAAAACCTACCACCTTACAGTACTGTCCTCAGCCTTTAAATGCGCGAACGAGTTTTTGAAAGCAGCTAATGCTCTTCGCCTGCGTATGGTTGTCTTCTGAGTATTAGAACAAATTTGTCTCGCAATAAAAAGCGAGCATATGGATAAGGTCTGCTGCTACTCGGTGTAACATACAGTTCCCACCATTTAAAAAAACTAATCGCCATTTTAGTTTTGTTACTCAATTTTTTAATTCACGGTGTTCGGTTTTCTGATTCACAATCGGAAGTCTTGATTCACATTTTCCTGCGCATAATGGGTTTATTTCTACCTCTGACTTGACCCTAAGTTCGTGAAAATCGGTCAAAGCATATCAGAAAACATACTGAGTTCAATTTAGTCGAATTTTCGGTGCTTTCGGAATCGGAAATCGGAAACCAGGATAGCCGAAATTTGTCTGGAAGTCTACTAACAATGACCAATGATTGGAATAGTTTCGAGCCCAGTTTAGGAATACAAAATTTTAAAAAAAATAATCGAATTTTTAACATTTTAAAGCAAAATCACACATTCGTAGCCGCACCGTGATTCTGATTTATTCAACGCGATCGAAAATTCCTGGCCGTGTGTTTACAGTGCTGATGAACTCGGTTGTATTTTCAAACCCAAGCTTCGGTGCTGGTTTTCGTTTTCTTTACAGCGGTGTGCATCGTTCGTAAAGGTGTGTACCGGTTTCGTATCGTCATTTTAGATGACGGTTTGAAAATTTTGACACGCACACGCCCTGTTATTTGCAGAACTTTAAGTTTAACTATTTGCAGAACTTTAAGTTTGGAACTATACAGTAGGCTTTGGAAATAATGTGAGTTTTAATTTTTTGAATCAAAATTTGTGAAAATCGGTTCAACCATCGCTGAAGAATCGAAGTGAGTTCTATATTTGGAGTTCTTCACTACTTTCGGTGCTTCCGAAACAGGAAACGATACATCAGTAGTACAGAATTAGGTTTACATACCTACAAACTCACAAGTTCTGCCAACTAGAAAAATTTATCAGTCCGTTTTATGAGATTTGAAGCTCTTGTAAAAAATACTCATGAAATTGAAAATTTTCCTCACTATGGCTCCGGAACTGGAAGTCAGATAAGAACTAAATATTCAAGAAATTTTAGAGACCTTTTATTTGAATCTTATTTTGTGAAAATTGGTTAAGCCGTTTCCGAGAAAATTGACTGCACATTTTTTCCCTAATTTTCACATATCACCCTGTAACTCCGGAACCGGAAATCAGATCCAAGTAAAATTCCATTGCAGACCATAAGCCTTTTCATTTGCAAAACTGAACTTAGTTTTGGCGACTTTATATCAAACCAACTAAAAACTAATAAATCGGTAATATAAATGAATAATTTTATTATTATTTATTATTATTTACCAAAACAAATTCTATCTGAAGAAACTTCGACTTTTGAGCTCCAAATTGCGTATGATGGGAATAAAAGTATGAATATTAATTGTATGTCAATATTTTATAACCCAAAATATCGAAAACTTGCACATTTTCAATAAGTACAATGATTAACTTCACCATTGAAACAAGTTTGACATCAATATTTCGGTTTAGATCATTGGATACCAATCTTTGAGCATAGATGTTGAATAGAAAAAAGACGGGTGAGTAATGTCAGAGACATAACTGGATAACGTCATTACGAATGAAACTGGCACGCTTTCTTCGCACTTCCGAAAAACATTCATTAAATAACTAGTCGATGCTGTCTACCATCACATAAAAATGTTTGAAAAGAAATTTTAAAACATGCACGTTAAAAAACATCTTTATTCAATGTCATACGAAAAATTACCTCTAATGTAATGCACACTCTGTAGTGAACAAGACGCATTCAAACCAATACGCATCTTTAGAATCAATTTCATTAGAATCTCTCAAACTGTAAACATTCACTAAACTTATTAGTTTCACTTCCGATTTGCATATATCAACAGATAAGTAATTCCAATAGTCAAAACCCTAAGAAACGCTGCCTTCGTAGAATGTGAATGTAGAATATTTCCCCGTTGTTCACTTTTCGTTGTATTTTGCTCCAATGCAAACGACCAACAGTTGAATACTGATGTAATAGCCCTGGTTTGAAACGAAACTCACATTGCGAACGTCTCGCAGCAGAACTGCTTCCTGTGCGGATTGATTCAGTACTAAAGCAACTTTTTACGTGATTCCGTTTTAAGATTGGGCGGTCCTAAGGTCACAGAATTAACTTTCATAATGTTGATGTCGATTATTTCGTTTCGGAATAGCATATTTCAGTGTAAGCAACTATCAAAATGCTGTACGGGATTTATTTCTAGCATTCAGAAGAGAAAAATTGTGGAATTCTACACGATATTAAACACTGTTCGGAGCATTTCTCTCGAACGAACTTTTTTTGCACTCGTTTGGCATTGCGCACTTTCGCACTGCGAAAAGTACACAAAGTTAATCAAATTATTGTTGATTTGCACTAAACTGATGAGTTTTATCTTCGATTTGCAAAGAAGTAATCTTTTTAGTTCTTTAGACAACATTTGGTGCCTTTAGAAGGGCTGAGCGTCTCGCAGCAGAACTGTTTTCTGTGCGGATTGATTCAAAACTGAACTGAACCATTGATACTGGAACTGGAACTGAGCTCGGAACCTGAACCAAACTGAATGATGCACTTGCATTTCTTCCAATCAACTGCGCTAGGCTAGAATGGACGAATGAATCGTCATTTTCGTTAAACTTCAATGAAAAACGATGCCTGATTGAGTTTTGTGCACAATAATTTAGGTCATCTAGAAAACAAAAGGCACAATTTATATTATCTACAACACGCATTTTATTCTACATATGAAATCTGGTTCTGTCCCAGCCCCATCTGTCTGCTTTTTCAAGTGAAACTTTTTGTCCATCTGCATGTCTCAGATTCATTAGTTAAGTTTTGCCCTTATCATGCAACTTTTATCAATACGTTGTTGCCTGATTTTTTTTCCAATGCTCAATTGCCATCTTCCCGAATTGGGAACGAGAGCAAAATCATCTTGTCTTTTCCTCCGCGTTTCCTCCCCAAAAACAATTCATCATCTGCTCTTAGTGCCATCTATTTTTCCCCCTTGGACTAAACGACAGCAGGAAAAGCGCCACTAATCATGTGTAGGTGAAAGAGCATGACTTGAAGGAAGTTAAAGGTGAACTAACCCCCCCACCCCCTATCCCTCGTTCTGTTGGAACCCCACTTCATCGGAAAAGATAACAGATGATTGACCAACGCGTAAACACATTTCTGCCATTGCTCCGAGAGCCAATATTTTTCTTGGTGGTTTGGAAAATCATTCCGCTTCAGATTAGTGCCGAAAACTGCCAAACTGTTGTTGGCTGGTGGTCCTTTTGATGCTACGTTTATCACAATGTTTTTGTCCCCCAGCTCCTGATACGATCTCGAACCGGAGAAAGAAAATCTTCTTACATGATGAATGCCGACGGAGATACGGACCGAGCGGTTGCCGGTAGTCTCATTTGGCCACTTAATCATCCGGATCGTTGACACTTTCTTTTTCGGACGTTCCGAACGGGCGTCTCAAATTGTCTGGAAAATAGTCCTTAGCCGGACAGATTTCCCATTTCCGGCTGGCCGATAATAATTGGTTTATGATTTATGATGAGCCGAGGGGATTGAGATGTTGTCCGGTGGAAAAAAAATTCCGTTGATGTTGTGCTTTGGTAGTTGCAATTGACTTCTGTCGTCCTTACGCCAACACTGACATAACAATGCGCATCACAACGCAATGCTGAAAAAACTTTTAAAACAATTACTTCCCGTGCCGGTAGTCTATCCGAAACAATGTGCGCTTGATCTTAACTCGGTTCTTGGGTAATACTTCAAAAGTGAAACTGAATTGATTTTGGCTTTTCGTAACCAGAACGTGATCGTAAAAACCAGCTTGGTGAAATCAAACTCCGCAAATTCACCTCACGTCCCGAAGATAGATTCAATTTGCAAACGCACCTTTTGACAGAAGCGGCATTCAGTAATCGAACCTTTCATAAAACTTTATGACCCACGCAACGACTGTGAGACGGCAAAGATGTGTGCGTGCGTGTTTCGGTGTTTGATATTTATCAAAAGAATTCCTGTTTTTTTTTCTATATTCCTCTCGATTCGCACAGTTCTGGTTTGGCAATCGAATGAGGGGTGGAAAATGCACATGAACAGATCAAACATTCGGCACTTTTTTTATGCCGGTGAAAGGATACAACAGGAAAAAAAAACTTTTTTCAATCCATTTAATCATGATAAAACGAGGGACACTGTGGCGAAGGATCATAAAAAAGACGAGTTTTGATCGTCATGCGAATCATGGGAGGGAAAGGTCAGAAGCAGGACGTCCATCCAATTCTGATTTAGCATAATTCATTAGCCTTTAATCCAACTGATTGAGTCTGGACAACCACAGGAGGGAAGAGTTTTTCAATGGTGTGTTTTTTATGGATCTGTTTTTGGTCCATTGCAGGTGCATTTGTGAACTTGGAAATTTATAGTCAATATATTACTAGACGTGAGCTGAAAATGAGCAAAGTAAAACAGTAAAACAGTAAAACAGTAGAACAGTAAAACAGTAAAACAGTAAAACAGTAAAACAGTAAAACAGTAAAACAGTAAAACAGTAAAACAGTAAAACAGTAAAACAGTAAAACAGTAAAACAGTAAAACAGTAAAACAGTAAAACAGTAAAACAGTAAAACAGTAAAACAGTAAAACAGTAAAACAGTAAAACAGTAAAACAGTAAAACAGTAAAACAGTAAAACAGTAAAACAGTAAAACAGTAAAACAGTAAAACAGTAAAACAGTAAAACAGTAAATCAGTAAAACAGTAAAACAGTAAAACAGTAAAACAGTAAAACAGTAAAACAGTAAAACAGTAAAACAGTAATATACAATAATTTATTCAATTTTTTCCGTATTTTCCATTATATCTGACTTTTCAATTTTTCCGATTTTCGTATTTTGTTAAAAAGTTAAAAAGTAAAATTTGGCATTCGTATTTCCAATTTTGCTATCAATTTCTCCATATTTTTCATTTATTCTTATATTTCCTATTTTTCTGATTTTACCGGGTTTTTACATAATTATTTTAATCATATAATTTTTATTTATTTTTTCCTTATATAATTTTCTGTTGGAATTGCTATAAATTGCTTTTTATAATTTTGTAATTTTGTTGACAATTTTTCGATTTTTCCGATTGTTTTTGTAATACTCGCAGTTTTTTAAAGTCGCTCAAATTTTATGCAATTTATCAAATAATGTAAATAAAATTTTACAAAATTTCCATACTACATGGAATGAGAAGTCCCGAGCCTGATAAAGAAAAAGTCGATTTCTTATCGTGAAAACTTTTGTATTCTCCAGTACAATCTCCATTTAGAGCGATACACTTGACCCGTCGTTCCTCCAACGTTTTGATTTTTGTAAACAAAGATTTGTCAAGGCCATCAAAATAAAATCCGTTTCTGCTATGACCTCAGCATTCGACGAAAATTTCTCTCCCTGGAGAAACCTTTTTTGGTTTGGAAATAGATAATAGTCGCTGGGGGCCAGGTCTGGAGAATACGGAGAGTTATGGGCAAAATCATTCAATTTCACCGTTGCTCTTATGCATGAATTCGCTAGTGCGTCTTTTTCCATTGCTTTATGAAAACTAGAACTCGTCTGACACGATCATCTGTTATTCAAACACTAGTGAATATATTGTTATGAAATTTGGTGTTGGGCCATCTAGAGGCTTGTTCTCAACAACTCGGAACTATTCACGTTTTATTTTTGTGAGAGGCCCGGGACATAGCATTCCATGTAGTATCATTCAAATAGGACACCTCGTTTCACTGACAGTTGCATTTTAGAGATTAATTGATCCGAAAAAGTAAACATCAAGTCGCAATGACGATGCTTGTTTTTATATTAATAGCAAATCGAGTTAAAATATGCATGATATCGAACAATTAAGTACCACAGCAATTTAGCACAACGGCTTTTTGAATTCAAATGTAATAAATTACTTTTATATTCTACCAACCAAATATTTTGTTAGTGTGAGACGTTTCAATTCGCTTTAGAAGCACTCGGATCAAAAAATCTTTTGAGCAAAACTTGGCTATTTGGTTTCAGTGTTGTTGTGTAACCATGGTCATGCGATGATTTTCTATATTTATCGATGCTTTTTAACAAGATGCTAATAAAAGTAAAACGATTTCGATTCCCAATTTCTCGGATTTTCATGTGCTAATTTCATTTGTGCTGTATATTGTTTGTTTTATTTCAAATACATTCGCTTTTATGGGGAAATAAAAACGGTATCATAAGATGTAATTTTTAAATTCCACGTAAAGTTGTGGGCAGGCAGTTGAACTCTCGACTTACTTCTGGATTCTGAACTTGGATTTTGGACTTGAATTCTGGACCTTAATTCTAAGCTGAGCTTCGAAACAGAATTCTGGACCGAAATTCTGAATCTTAATTTTGGAAATGGATTTTGGACCCGAATTTTAGATTCTGCACTAGAAATATAGAATTGGATTCTGTATCTGAATTATAAATTTGTATTCTGGTTCTGAGAATGAATCCTGGATCTTAGTTATGAGCTTTTATTCAGGACCTGGATTCTGTATCTGAATTCTGGACATGAATTTTAGTTCTTTATTCTCGAGTAGGATTCTGTAAATGACTTGAATTCTGGTTCAGGCGACTGGGAATGAATGCTGGAACTGGGTTCAGAACTGGTTTCTGCATCTGGTTTCTAGACCTGTAATGGAGACCTGGGTTTTGGAAAGGTATTAGAGAACTGAATTCTGGACATGAAATTAGGAGCTGAATTTTGGATACGAATCTTAGATTTTCACCAGTACTTGGATTCTGGAATTGGATTTCAGACATGAATTATGAAATGGGACTCTGCTTTTGAATTCTGGAAATGAATTCTGGGGTGGAATCATGTAAGGTGATAAGTGACTATCACCTCCTAGTGATAAAGAGGTGATCACCAGAATGTTTGGAATCACCGAAGGTGATCACTTTTACTATCACTATCACCGGTGATTGAGCCAACTTCACTCCATTTATCACCTGTCAAGTAACATCATTTTTTCAGGAGTAAAATATGAATGTGGCGTATACCGCTGATATTAGAAGGAGTAACATATGAAAGTGGCTTATACCCATATAATATTTTAAAATCAAAATTTTTATTCCTATAGTTTTCAATCCTTTTCATTAATTCGAGTCATGTTTATCAATGATGATTTGTATGGATCGAAGAGTAACGTTGAAAAAAATTGCCTCGCGAGTATGGCAAACTGCGCACGAACAAATAAAAAATTCACTTGTTGGTTTCATTTAGTGCCGATTTTTATTTTTCAATGGAAATCAATGTCACAGTCAGTTCTTTGGGATGAATTTGCTAGCTTTGAAATGACACGAATTGTTAGATCTTCTTGATGTTTAACAACGGATGGCATTCCTCTCGAATGAGAAAGATCCGTTAAATAATTTTGTGTATAGTTTTCATTCACATTACGATTATGGCATTTCACAGAGCTTTCAAATGCTAGTTCCATTTTGGAAATTTTACTCACCGGTACTATGAATATCCACTATGATTAGCAACTAATTGTCCAAAAATATTGCTTTATTTAGTTTAACTTTCACGAAGGAAATCAAGAACGGAGTTTAATCTTTTTTACTCGTTCAGTTGAACGAGACTGATATTTTTTTTTTTTTTTTTTTTTTTTTTAATAACTATTTATTGGAATATGAGTTAAAATTAAATTATTAAGATTTAAATTGGGTGTTCAGCCACAAGTGGTGACTTTTCAGCCCTGTTATATATATATATATATGATTTGGTTATTACCATGAAGACATCATTTGCTTCCGCAATTCTGAGATTTTTGTGTAGGGAAAATTCTAAACCTACTTGTATTGTGTAATGGGGAAAAGGAACTTATATACTAACTTACTAACTAATACAGAGAGCGAATCGATTCAATTGAAGATTGCATCGATTTTTGTCGGAATTTGCTTATAATATTATGTGACATTACATCTAATGGTTCTATATTTGTGAGTCTGTGTAACTCATTTGTACTAAACCAGGGAGGACGCTTCAGAATCATTTTCAGAATTTTATTCTGAATCCTTTGAAGCGTTTTCTTCCTGGTGGAACAACAGCTTGACCAAATTGGTACCGCATAAAGCATGGCTGGTCTGAAAATTTGTTTATAAATTAACAATTTGTTTTTTAGACAGAGCTTAGAATTTCTGTTTATAAGAGGATATAAACATTTAATATATTTATTACACTTTGCCTGGATTCCTTCAATGTGATCCTTGAAAGTGAGTTTTTTGTCATACGTTAAACCTAAGTATTTAGCTTGATCAGACCATGTCAATTCCAAGCCATTCAATTTGAGAATGTGATTATTGTTTGGTTTTAGAAAAGAAGCTCTTGGCTTGTGAGGAAAGATAATTAATTGCGTTTTTGCTGCATTTGGTTTAATTTTCCATTTTGACAGATAATCACTGAAAATATTTAAACTTCTTTGTAGGCGACTGCAGATCACTCTTAGATTTCTACCTGTGGCTAACAGACTTGTGTCGTCACAGAATAGCGATTTCTGACAACCAACGGGTAGATTTGGAAGATCAGAAGTGAAAATATTATACAAGATTGGAGCTACACTCGAACCCTGCGGAACACCGGCTCGTACGGGTAGCAATTCAGATTTACAATTCTGATAGCTAACCTGAAGAGTACGATCAGTTAAATAATTTTGAATCATTTTGATCAAATAAATAGGAAACTGGAAATCAGACATTTTTGCTATTAAACCTTTGTGCCAAACACTGTCGAATGCTTTTTCTATGTCTAGAAGAGCAACTCCAGTGGATAACCCAGAAGATTTATTTGATTTTATCATGTTCGTTACTCTGACAAGTTGATGAGTAGTTGAATGTTCATGACGAAATCCAAACTGCTCTGGTAAAAAAATTGAATTCTCATTTATATGAGTCATCATTCTTAACAAGATAATTTTTTCAAAAAGTTTACTGATAGAAGAAAGTAAGCTAATTGGGCGATAACTTGATGTTTCTGCTGGGTTTTTATCAGGTTTTAGGATAGGAATTACTTTAGCGTTTTTCCATCTTTTTGGGAAGTAAGCTAATGAAAAACACTTGTTGAAAATTTTAACCAGGAGTCTCAAGGCAACATCGGGAAGATTTTTAATAAGAATATTAAAAATTCCATCATTACCAGGAGCCTTCATGTTTTTGAGTTTCCTAATAATTGATTTAATTTCATCAAAATTCGTCTCAATAATGTCATCGTGTGATAACACTTGGGTTGAAATATGATCATACTTCAGTGAGACTTCATTTTCAATAGGACTCACAACGTTTAAATTAAAATTGTGGACACTCTCGAACTGCTGAGCAAGTTTTTGAGCTTTTTCACCATTTGTAAGAAGTATTTGATTTCCTTCCTTGAGAGCAGGAATTGGTTTCTGAGGTTTCTTAAGAACCTTAGAAAGTTTCCAGAAAGGTTTAGAATATGGTTTAATTTGTTCAACTTCTTTAGCGAAATTTTCATTTCGCAAAAGAGTAAATCTATGTTTAATTTCTTTTTGTAAATCCTTAACTATGTTTTTCATAGCAGGATCACGAGAACGTTGATATTGTCGTCGACGAACATTCTTCAACCGAATGAGCAGTTGAAGATTGTCATCGATGATAGGAGAATTTAATTTAGTTTGAGCTTTGGGAACTGAAAGATTTCTAGCTTCGATAATATAATGATTCAAATTATCAATTGCTGTGTCGATGTCCGCAGAATTTTCTAAAATAGTTTCATGATCCACATGATTTTCAATGTGAGATCTGTAATCCAACCAATTAGCTCTATGATAGTTGAAAATAGAACTAATTGGATTAATTATAGCTTCGTTGGAAAGTCTGAATGTTACAGGAAGATGATCTGAGTCAAAATCAGCATGAGTAATCGGTTCACTACAAATGTGACTTTGATCTGTTAGAACCAGATCAATTGTAGACGGGTTTTTCACGGAAGAGAAACAAGTAGGATTACTGGGATGAAGAACTGTGAAGTAACCAGCTGAGAGTTGATTATGAAGTATTTTACCATTACTGTTATTTTGCCTACAATTCCACTGGACATGCTTAGCATTTAAGTCCCCTATTACGAAAAATTTCGATCGATATCTTGTAAGTTTTTGCAAATCGCCTTTAAAGAAATTTAATTGTTCGCCGGTGCATTGGAATGGCAAATATGCTCCAGCGATGAAATAAATTCCATGAATGGTTTCAACTTCGATTCCCAAGCTTTCAATAACTTTAGTATTGAAAGAAGGTAAAATTCGATGTTTAATTTGCCGTTGGACAAAAATGGCAACTCCACCACCAATTCCAGTAAACCTGTCAAATCGATGAACCACATAATGTGGATTACTTTTCAATTTTACATTTGGTTTAAGAAAAGTTTCTGTCACAATGGCAATATGGATTTTGTGAACTTTGAGAAAATTATAAAATTCATCTTCACTCGATTTCAAAGATCGAGCATTCCAATTTAAAATATTCAAATAATTATTTAACATCACTGTTAAATTTTAAATTCATTATAATATTATTTGCAAATTTCCATCCGATTTGAAATGCTTCAAAAAGTGATGAAGTCGAATTCATTTGGATGATCATTTGAAAAAGTTGATCTTGTAGGTAGATCATTTTATTTTCAGTTATATCGCCTAAATCGACTTCATTCAAAGAAGCGAATGGCATTGAAGGAATATTGGTAGGTAGACTGCCATTAGAAGAAGATGATTTGGCCGGTCTACCTATTAATAAATTGTTTTCGTTAGAAGAAGAACTGCAAGGCGGTCCTGTGTTTTGATTATTTACATTAGAAGAAATAGGAGATAGATTTCTACCTAATATACCAGCATAACTGACATTAGAAGAAGATGATGACGAGGTCGATCTACCTGTCAATAAATTGTTTTCGTTAGAAGACGAATTGGCAGGTGCCTTAGAAGAATTTTCAGGTATATTCTGTAAATTTAAGGTCGTTGATTTGACTTGTTGTCTAAGCGAACGAGCGTTTAAAAATTTTTCCCTGACAGGACATTTCAAATAATTGGATTTATGATTTCCATTGCAATTTGAACATGAAAATTTATCAGTGGTTTCATTCATTGGACAAACGTCTTTCGAATGCGATTTACCACAATTCAAACACCGTATATCCATATGACAGTTTTTGGTTCCATGACCGAAGCCTTGGCAACGACGACATTGCGTTAAGTTAGCAATACGATTATGCCGTTTATAATGTTCCCAATGAATTTTAATGTGGGAAATGAAACGTACTTTTTCTAAAGTTTTCAAATTGTTTACATCACTTCGATTGAAGTGTATTAGGTAAAGTTCATGGGAAATTCCAGAGCGTGGTTTAGAAGTACCATTCGCTCTTTTTTTCATAAGTATTACTTGGGAAGGGGCAAAACCAAGCAATTCTTTTAGTTCATTTTTAATTTCATCAATACTTTGATCATTTGATAATCCTTTCAAGACAGCCTTGAAGGGTCTGTCTGATTTTATATCATATGAATAAAATTTATGAAGTTTTTCGGACAAGTATCGAATAAGACGTTCGTAATCTTCCAATCCATCCACCAAGACTCGACATTCTCCTCTTCGTCCGATTTGAAATGAGACTTTTACTTCCTGGAGAAAAGTAGAAAGCTCAGTACGGAATGCTTTGAAGTCGGAAATCATCACCGTCACTGGTGGCATAGATTGATGTTTCTTCCCAGAACGACAAGCGTCCATTTTAGGAATTTTTGAAGAATTTTCTTCTATGTCGCTACAATCGGATTCAGGAAGAATCTCGTAAATATTGTTAGACGGCATAGGATCAACGGAAGGGAAATCCGTCCGTTGTCTTTTATTTTTACATTCAGATTCTATAAGATCGTGAATGTTATTAGAAAAATGTTGAATAACGGATTGTGATTTATTCCGTATTGAATTATTTTTAGCCTTAGGCTTGTTGCCTTTCCGGTTGGACGCAGGCATTTTTGAAATTAATGAAATTTTAAATTAAATTAACTAGGCTAAATTAGTCTTCGATTAGACTCCTAGCTAGCCTTAAAAAAGGCTGATTAATTTCTTAGTCACTCTAATATCACTCTTTGTATCACTTAGTCACTCTAATATCACTCTTTGTATCACTTAGTCACTTAGTTAGTGATTCAGGTAGCCTTGAAAAAGACTGAAGCCTTGAATCAATGAAACTCTAGGTAGCCAGAAAAAAATTCCAGGAGCCAAGAGCTATACGCGTGCGGTGCGAACGACTGTTCAACACCGACTGAACGAGACTGATATGTCGCTCACTAAGTCACGACCATCTATTCTACTGAAAATGTTAGCAAAGATTTTTTATGTTGTTACGTTATGTGCAACAGGAGATGTCTACATTCATAAACTTATCACTTTTACAGAAAGCAATTTATCTTTGACTCTACGAATACCCCAATGATATTCCTTCAAATAATAATTACAACATAAATGAATTGATTTAATTGATAAATACTACCGTTCATTCTATGAATTCTTTAAACAATACAAACTAAGTTACTTTTCATTTTGGTATTTAATTTTGACACAAAATCAGTACGAATTTTATTAAAAAATTCTCCTCTCCGACCAATTTTGGTACGTTATGTTTATATCAGTGGCTTAAAATTCACCTAACCAACAAAAAATTATAAAACCACTTCTCAAAAAATCAAATCACTACTAAAAGAGATAACTAAAATGCTATCACCTCCATTTTGACATGAAGGTGATTAAATCGTGGTGACTATCACCTTACGTAATGCCAACATTTGATAGTGATGTTAGCCTTTCAGCAGTGGTGACAGAACTTGGTGATTATCACCTTACATGATTCCACCCCTGGATACTGGATCTTGATTCTGGACATGGATTCTGGACTTGAATTCTAGATCTTAAAAATAAATCTTGATCTAGTTTCGGTACCTGGATTCTAGACCAGAATTCTATAACTGGATTCTGCATCTGAACTCTAGACATGAATTCTAAATCTGTTCTGGAATTGGACTTTGTAAATAAATGTTGGGCCTGGATGCTGGTTCTAGAAACCGGAGTTCTGGACTTGACTTCTGAACTTTAATTCAGAACCTGGATTCTGCATCTGATTTCTGGACTTGGATTTTGTAATCTGTAATCTGGACCAGTATTCGGGACCTGGGTTCTGGACCTGAATAATAAAACTGGATTTAGGACATGAATTCTAGATTTTCGACCAGGAAACTAGGATTCTGGATATGAATTTTGGACGTGGATTATGAATCTGAATTCTGCATCTAGAATCTGTTCTGGGAATGAAATCTGGAACCTAGATTCTAAACCCAAATTCTGGAGCTGAAATCTGAACCAGGACCAAAAGTTTATCGGAAATAGCTAAACATATTGCCGATAGTATATAGTTAAAATGATTATGTTGAGCAATTTTGGCTCATTCTGGAAAGACGAACCAGAGTAAAATAACACGTTTCCGAAAAAAAATCGCTCCCGCTGTCGAGATATGAAATTCGTGCTATGTTTATAAGGACTAAAACATTTAATTGTTTCCTAGACTGTTCACCAAAATATTTACGAATTTTATCCTAGAACGGTATGGTATTTTTTATTCCAAATGTCTTAGATTTTAAAACTTCGGGAACTAAAATTTATAAAAAAAATTTTCCCAAATCGAGATCTAAAATTTCAAAATTTATTTAAAAAAAACTCGACTCTAAAACTCAAGAAAATTTTGAGGTTGAAGAGATTTTTATGCCTAATGTAATAGAATTGCATGAAACATCGAGATCTAGTGTCATATAAAATAAAATTATTTTCAAAATCGATTCTCTGGAACTTGAAAATTATTTGAGATTTCCGAAATCGAAAATTCTTTTTGCCTTTCTTTATAGAAAGGTATTAGAATTGCTGGAAAAACTGACTTTCGAAAGGAGCCTCGAAGACCCATTGTATTATATACCATTCGACTCAGTTCGACGAGATCGAAAAATGTCTGTGTGTGTGCTTTTTTTGAAGATATTTTAACGCGCTCAATTTTTTTTTATTTAAAAGATATTTTCGCCCTTATTCTGAATAACGTCGTATCGTTTCATTTGTATTCCCCATAACGCTATCAAAATCAAAGGTAGCTATGATTCGATCGAACCACATTCGATCGAAAAATCAATACGTCGTTATTCAGAATAAGGGGGTTTTATTCAGGCCTATTTGCGTACAAGCTTTATTTGGCCGATTGAGTCGATTTTTGAAATAATTTTTTTTTTTTTGAGTTGGATCTCGTTGTCACCCTTTTTCTAGAGGGAGAGGAGCTTCCATTTCCCTCCTGGGATGATTGAGGGGCATTTCGTTCGTTGTTCGTCTCGTCATCCATTGCCGCATCACATGGCTTACCGTAGTGAACAGCTTTTTGGCAATATTGACATGTGGCCACCTGATTGTCATAGGTAGCAAGTGATTTGCACGGAATTCTTGTATCTTGACCGAAAATCACATGAGAAGGTATAGGTCTCTTCAAGTGTATGCGTAATGAACGTACGCCATTTAGAATACCAGGGAAAAAGTTCTTCCACTTTTCTTTTTCGATGGAGAGAATCTCCATGTACTGGGACATAGTTTTGCGAATATAAGGATCGATTACGCATGAGGGAAGATCATGCACACGCACTTCAATAACACTATCTTCCATATATACTGGAATGTTGTACTTAATGTTTTCGTGCTCCTCCTAATGCACATGCTTATTGTCTTTTGCGAATTGAATTGCATCCAACTCATTATAAAACTGGATGTAAACAACATTATTCGTCTTATTGCATGGAAGTAAATGCACACGTTTAATGTCAAGATGCATTTGCTCCTTAAGCAAACCTTCAAGTTCTCGTATCGAAGGTCGAATTTTGCACTGCCTGAAGTCAACAACAATTGCATTCTTTCGTGTCGGCGGTAGCTTTTGTTCGTTTGGCTCACTCATGTCGAGGTCGTTCTATTGTTCACTACACAATACTGTACTTGGTTTCTTCCGTCCGTCCCGAACGTAAGCGGTTTTGTTTTATCGACTGACTTGGATGAGATGTGAAAGCGAACTGACAGACTCAGCTGTCGACCTCTACATCCTCGTATTTTATTTTCGATTTTTGGGCACTTCAATTACTCGGTTTACTATTTTCTCGTTTTTCTCGATTCTTGATTTCCCCAAATCTTCATTGTTTGATTATTGATTTTCTCATTTGTTAAATCTTAATTACTTTTTCAAAATCTGAAAAATGATTCAGTGATTTCATTACTATATTCTAATGCATAGTTCACCTCCTGCAATGGCACTTTAATTTGACGTCATATATTAATGCTTCTGTTCGTTTGTTCTCAGCAGTATCATTGTTTTGATGCGGATAGTTACAAATTGTTGCCTTAACACAAAACCGTATCCCGTTGAACTACGGTGCCGTCAGGACAAATCCCACCAAACCGAAAAACCAACAATAAAAGTTTCACTTTATAGTCCATTTAACCGCTACACAATTCCGGCAGTTGAAGGCATCTCCGGTACCCGCCGGGAACTCACCCTTTCCATCCACACCACACCAGATGCCATATGATAAAAACGAATGCCGTACGGCGATGATGTCAAAGGCAATTGTCATAGATCATAAACGCCCCGGTAGACGCAACACGCGCGCATTAGACGGTTTCGTAGGTTACGGCCCGGAGTAAAAGGGACGTGTGAGTTTTCCGGAAGCACTTTTACCGCCAAAACTATGGCCTGAGCTGTGGCTGTGCCAAAACATCAACCGCAGCGAAGGGAACATTTTGCGGTGGTTTTTTGGTGAAATGCCACAAAGCGGTGGCTGTAGGAAAAAAAACCTCTTACCTCTTCCCAGTCTCAGGACGAACGAGTCCTCCGTTCTCTTTGCATACGGTTTTGGAGGTCGGCAGCAAAAGGGGGTAAAAGTCAGCGTCGTCGTCATCGTCGTCGTCGTCGTCGTCGCATCCCAGCAATATCAAAGGACCATTATGGGACCATGTTTTACGATATGTGATACCCGTCTCGGGGTTCGCATTTGAATGTTCGTCCCACGGTGGCAATTGTGTCCTAATGCGCTCTGCTGGCTGGGTTAGGAAAATATCAATTACTTTAAACGGTTATGGGCCGTCGTACAGTCGTTCTCGTAGCCGGCTTTCAACTGGGCGGAAAGCAGCTCCCGGTTTTTTTTGGTGTGGATGAAGTGGACTGACGTCGTCCTGAACCGGTGTGCCGCTCGAGATGAATATTTCATTATGTGATAAACTTTAATGGCCATCAAAAGTTCATCTGGAAAGTGTGATTTTTGATGGAGTCAGGATTTATGGGTGGAACTGATTTGAATTGGTTCGGTTTCATGCATGTGGGAATGAGGAACTTTCTTTTCGTTTCTGGAACTTTAATCCTCGAACACGATCTGCACAGTCCCCGCACATTTTTAATTAAAGATTCCGATCCGGGTAATGACAGTAAGCTTCCTCCAACAGGCGGCACCAGAAATTTGTCCAACAGCCATAAATTAGCTGCTCATTCAAATTAAATATAATTTATAACCGCGCCGTTTGCCCGACTCATTCACCTAATTATCCTTACCTTCTGGTTCGCGAAGAACTTCCCAACTAAACGCGCTGTCACGTGCCACTGCCAGTGGACTGTTTTTTTGTTTGAACCCAAAGCCTACTGTTTGTTTTCCTCCTCCCGAACCGAAGTTGTTAACAGTCATTTGCGGTGTCCTCAACGCAATCAGGACAAGACGAAGGGCAACTTTCGCTCGGGATGAATAAGCTTCAATGGCGTGACTAATTCACCATCTAAGATTTTGACCCAGTGTTGAGTTTACAGTCTAACCTTGCTGAATTGATGGGGGTGTTTTTTTCCTTAGAGGCATACTGTTGTTTAACACTAAAATAAAATTACACGTAAACGAACTATGAATAAACAAACTTCGATTCAAATCACTGGAGCTCGACTGTATCACGACTGTGAACAATTGTTTTCCACTCACTTTCTCACCAATTAAAAACCATTCCCGCTCAGCCAGGAACCGAGCAGCAGTAATTGTTTCACGCACAACAACCTTGATGGGGTCGTCTCCGGCAGTCGAAGAACGCAAAAAAAAAACCTCCGAATCCGAATCCTTGTCCGACGCGGGTGTGTGATGCGGGTTGCAACGTAAACGCCTGGGACGTGTAAAATTACAAACAATTTTCCCCCTCAATTGTTCCGGAATCTGACACGTCAACAGCTTGTGTTGTCTAGCGGGAACACAACACATTTTTCACTAGCTCTGAATGCTGAAGGATTCCCGAAAACGCAAGAAACAGAAAAAAACAAAGCATGCCCTGCACGTCGTCTGCGTCACGTCACGTGAAACAGTGGGCACGGGGTTCCTACAGAGGTAATGATTCGTCAGAATTGCTCTGGGGACTCGCTTTCTCATCGTGTTAATCAAATAATAAATGACACAGTTATTTTTACCGAACACGGCTGCGACGCAGGCGAGGGCGTCCTGAAATTCCACAATCCGCGACGAAATTAATGTGACGTTGATTAATCGTTTGTAAATTTGATTTCGGGTTGGCGAGTCCTGTCTGGCGAGGGAAAGCAGGCTGTGTTTTGAGTGTCGTTCGCGCTGTGACAAGTGCGGCAGTGAGCAATTGGTTTTGACAGCTCGATATTGGTTGCTTAGGCAAACTCATTTAGGTAGGTTTAATTAAGAGAAAGCATAAGAGTCTGATTTTTATCGTGTCAGTCAACAAATTCGAAATTATACCGAAAACGGAGTCCCGTTTCAACCTTTTTAAGTTTGTTTCTCCAAGGTTCCATGAAATTCAATCCATATGACTATGTTTTAAGGCAATTTTGAACAAGTGATAAACGCTGTTAAAATGTCTTATAACTTTTTGGTATCTTTTTAACGCTTGATACAAATATTTAATATTGCTTTCGAAATTCGTGATCGATTTTCACACAGTTTTAGACAAAAAAAGCATCGATCAGATCCCACATGGCAAAAAACTCAGTTGTGAAAAGTTCACTAGCGAACATTCTCCTTGCAGATGTTTGAGAGAAAAATTCGCACATTGAATCGAACAGGAGATTTTCGGGAAATGAATTTCCATAGACATTATATCTCAAACTTTTGCAGAACACATGGTGAATAAATTCGCCGTTAAACAAAAACTGTCCTTTTTCGGAAAATGTTCATGGTGTTTAGGGTGGATGAAATTAAAAAAAACATGCGAATTTGGGTGGGTTAATACTGATGATGTATTCAAAATTTATTCAGCAATACTGTGGTAGTGAAGTGATATCATCAATAAAAGAATCAAGTGATGTGTTTAGTAATAGTTGTAATGATAATAAAAATATGCAGCTGATGCAGCTGATTAAAAAACAGTTTACCCAATTTAGATTGAATACCATACGCAGAAGCACCATGCGCTCCGGCTATCGCTACGCCAATTCAAACGTGGCGCCTGCTGTGTGTTCGAGACATGCGAAACTCTGCGTTCCTGTTATTTCAATAAATCAAATTCATGCTAAATAGCTTTTTAATGGGTTAAAATAGTTCAGTGTAATGAGTCAGCTGGAATTAAAACAATCATTCAACGCTATAATCACTGCTTGGAATGTGGACAAAATATTGTTGCTCATACGTGCATTGAAAATATCGCGATCATTATTTCTCAGTAGCGAATTTATTCAGCAAAAATTTTTTACTGATTAAAATATAATAACTAAATTTTGCACGAATCACTTCGGTGTCAAGCTGAAGCGTAGTGGAAATCCAGCATCGAAATATCACCAGCTTAGAAATTTCACGTATAAATTGGGTTGATATACTGACGCATGGAACATTAGATGAAGCAGTTGAAAAGTTTTACCGTAAGCTAGATTCTATTTTTCAACACCTCGTTCCTCGGAAACGACATATACGTCACTCAAATAACAAACGACTTTGGTGGAACAAAGGTGCTTTGCAACCTTCGGAACCGCCTAAGGAAGGCTCGGAAACGGTTTTTTCGGACAAAATGTGAAAATGATAGATTGCTCGTGCGAGATTTGGAACGTCAGTTCGATTCACTCAATACATCGTGTTTTCGGATTTATATATCTCGACTGGAAAGTAACTTCAAATCTGATCCAAAACAATTTTGGTTTTATCTTCGGAATAAAACGTCTTCTCGTGGAATTCCCGAAAATGTTTTCTACGGGAATCACTCGTCTTCAGCAGCTTTGGATTCAGCTAACCTATTCGCGTCTTTCTTTCAAAGTGTGCTAAGTAATAACTCACCATCTTTGTCAGAATCGTACCTGAATAGCCTACCGATGTAAAATCTGAACTTACCAGCGATTGTGTTCACGGCAAGTGAAATGTATACTAATCTGCAACGTGTCAATGGATCAAAAGGACCAGGATCGGATGGATTGCCACCTTCATTTATAAAAGAATGCTCTTCTGCCTTAGCTTTGCCGGCTTCACTGCTTTTCAATCGTTCCTTAGCTGACAGGTATTTTCCGGCGAAGTGGAAAGAAGCTTTAATCGTTCCGATTCATAAAACTGGTAACGTTCATGACGTCGATAACTACAGAGGCATTTCCATTCTGAGTTGCTTACCAAAAGTTTTCGAACGTATGCTGTTGGAGTATCTCTATCCCGCAGTAAAGCACATTATCAACACTGATCAGTATGGCTTTGTCAGAAAACGATCAACAACGACTAATATGATGAGCTACGTTTCTATACTGATTGACAAACTCGAAAAACGTCAACAAGTTTATGCGTTGTACGTTGATTTCTCTAAAGCTTTCTATTGTGCACCCCATCTGCTCGCAATAGAAAAATTGAGGCGTGGTCGTTTCCCCGACTGGCTGACAGATTGGATTTTTTCGTATCTCACAAATCGCATAGCCTCAGTTCGTGTAGGATCTATTCTTTCTGATCCTTTCAACATTATATCAGGTGTTCCCCAAGGAAGCCATCTAGGTCCACTACTCTTCGTACTGTTCGTGAATGACCTATGTAGAGAATTATCGTCGCCTAAAGTAATGTATGCAGACGATCTCAAAGTGTATCGCATCATTACTAGCCTTGTCGATTGCTGTGCCTTACAAATGGACGTTGACAAAGTTATTGACTGGTGGGACAGAAACGGTATGAGTATAAACATAAAAAAATGCAGTGCAATTACTTTCTCACGATCGCAATCTCCGATCGTATTTGAATACTCTATGATGGCTGTTCCAGTTCAACGCGTTTCTGCTGTCAAAGATTTGGGCATCGTCCTTGATCGTAAGCTTCGTTTCACCGAACAATTATCTCTAGTTACGGCAAAGGCTTACGCAGTTTTGGGACTTATCAAACGCAACACCAGAGACTTTGATGATGTGTATTGCCTAAAGACAGTTTACGTCGCTTTAGTACGCAGTATTTTGGAATACGGAGTAATAATCTGGGCACCCTACCACAACGTCCACATCGATCGAATCGAACGAGTTCAAAAATGTTTCATTCGATTTGCACTACGATGACTTCCATGGCAAAACCGTCTTCAATTACCTAGCTACGAAAATCGAATTTTCCTTCAGCGACTGTTTGTCTTCGACTTGCTTTCAAATAACATCGACTGTCCAGCGCTTTTGGAGAGATTGCATTTTAATATTCCTGGAAGATCATTGCGGAGAACAGACTTTCTTCGACGATCAGTCCATCGCACACAGTACGGTCAAAACAATCCTATGGATGTTTGTTGTCATCGCTTCAATAGTGTTTATCATTTATTTGATTTTACAATGAACAAAAACGCATTCAAAATAAAAATATTTATGTTAGGTTAATGATAGTAGTTGTATAGTAATAGTCTGTGCGATAATTTTATTTTAATCGAAGACAAATTTAAATAAATAATAAATATCATTAGAGGCTCTTCCCCCTTTCGGTTAGCTCTTTAGCGATATTTCTGTGGGGGTGAATTAGTTATCAATTTTCGCTCTAACAAAAAATCACTTGTGAACTTGTTTGTTTCATAAATGAAAATTTCGAAAATGATATTTTCAGTCACTGAGTATTTTTATAAAGTTTCTTGAACTGATTTTTTCACGAGCGATACTGAAATGATCTATTTCGGATCATGATTTTCCTTACATCGATTGTGATACCGTTTTCGATCTCACAAAAAGTTGAAGCTCTATTGATTCATAAGTTTATTGAAGTTTTCAAGTGCTTCATTTTCGTTAGAGCAGTTCAACTACAACTACAAGCACTGTTTTGCAGTACTGGCAGCTCAATTTAAACTGCTACGCATTGATGAATAGAAGTCAAAACGTGGAGAAAGGTTTTCATAATGGCGACAATTTGTTATCAAATCAAATCCTCGAAACATACATTTTCAAAAGATATCCTGTGACTATCTTGAATTTTATGTATTTACCTGAAATCGAATTTTAAATATGACGAATATAATTAGACATGAAGACTTAAAAATCAGGAAAATTATCGATAAATCGAACAATGATCTTAATCCTAGCCGCCTCACGACCGGTACCGTATATCCGACCATCTTCTCTATTCATCAGACAACAAACGATATACGCTTACCAACCCGTAGGTGTGGTGTAGAACTCTGTCTGGGTGAATTTCTCATTCATCTAGCTTCTTCAATATATGTTTCCACTCAGTCTCATTGTAAAACTGAATTTACTAATGACAAATTTATGTTCTTGTTTTTTTGCTTCTCGATTTTTTGATCGATTTTTCGATTCCCGATTATTTGATTTTAGGATTCTTACTTTTTATTAATTACCTCGAATCTCAATTCATGACATTTTTTGAAGCTGAATGTTAGAAGTGAGTTCTGGAACTGAATTGAGGAACTAAAATTTGAAATTGAATTTTCGAACTGTATTTTCAACTAAATTAATTTCCAGATCTTAGTTCTGGAACAAAATTCTGAGCATGACATTTAGAGTTGAATTTGAGTTCTGGAACTGAACTCTGAACCTGAGTTCTGGAACTGAATTCTGAAATTGGATTTTGGAACAGAATTTGATAATTGTAACTTTGCCTGAGTTCTGGAACTGAATTATGAATCTGGATTCTGGAACGCAAAAATGATCAAAACTGTCAACGGGCAGAAGAAAGATAATAAAATTTCGGTGTTGAATTCTGCAACTGGATTCTGGACCTAAGTTTTCAAACAGAAATTCGGAACTGAATTTGGTAACTCTAATTTTGTAACTAAATACTGGAACTGAGTTCTGGAACCAAATCCAGAATTCTGAAACGCGGGAATGTTCCAATTGTCGGCCGAGCATAAAAAAACCCAGCTCGCCACGCGTTTCTTCGTTTGATGTTAATTGATCAGAAAAGTTTAAATAAAAGGCGGGTGGGTAATGTCAGAGACAAAACTGGAGGACGTGAATACGAATAAAACTGACATACCGAATATCAATAATCGTTCTTATTAGTTGATTGAATGTGAATTGCTTCGCTTTCAGATTTGTGACGGTGCATCTATACTAATGCATGACTTTTTGACACACATGTTTTATCACACAAATAAAATTGAACAAATGAGAGTAAATCATGTAAATTCTGGATGAGTCCCAAAAATGAACTTAAGAATTAAAGTCTGTAACTGAATTCAAAAGGTAAAGTCTGAAATTGAATATGTGCTTAAATTTTGGTTCAAAATTCAGTTCTGAATTTCTGATTCGGAGTTCAGATATAAAATTTATAATTCATATCTTCAATTATGTTCTAGGAATCTGAAGTTGAATCCCTGAGTCGGAATTCTGGATACGAATTTCGAACATGAATTAAGGCACTCAATTCAGTTCCTAAATCTAGTCAGGAAATCAGTTCCAAAAACCAAGATCTAGAATTAGGACTCAGTGCCAGGGTCTTAGTTTTAACTCTTGAACCTGTATTCCGGAACTAAATTTTAAACCTTAATGTCAGAATTCCGGTGGACGAGAATACAGGTTCTGAACTCAATTCAGTTTAGCTCGATAATAAGTTCCAGAATCCAATACAAATGAGGCTTAACTCTACGCATAAGCAAAAATGATCTTTTTTCGCCCATGGTTTAAGGAGTGTATCGAAAATGAGCTATCCACAAATTTTTCTTTCAAATAATGATAAAAAACGATATTTTATTCAAACTAAAAATTGATCCTTTATTGTACGAAGTTAAACTTGAGCATAATGAAAACCGGATGAAATTTCAGTTATTCCTTCACAAATTTTCGAACTTTTGATCGAACACTCTTCTTCAAGTTCCGGATAAGTGTTGCATCGCATTTTGTGGACGCTTGAGCCAAAATTTGTTGAACTACTGCATGTTCCCAGCCGCCTTACCAGTCCTCTTGAAGACCCTCTTCACGATTGCCCAGTAACGTTCGATGGGTCGAAGCTGAGGGCAGTTTGGTGGATTGATATTTTTCTCGACAAAATTTATACCTTTTTCCGCAAGCCAATTGAGAGTGGTTTTGGCACAGTGAGCCGACGCTAAATCCAGCCCAAACAGTGGAGGTGTACTATGCTTCTATAAAAGCAGCAATTTCTGCATTTATAGTTCCGGTAGTGTAAAAAATGGTTGACTTCAATCCACAGGAACACATTGCTTGCCACACCAGTACCTTTCGATTGAATTTCTCCACTTGAATCGACCAGACCGCATCGCTCACATCCTCCTTAACGACGACAGTAAAGTATCGTGGACCTGGAAGGGTTTTTGAGTCCTCCTTTACATAAGTCTAATCGTCCATCAAAACGCATACATCCGGATACTGCAAAAGACGCGAATACAAATTCCGTTTCCTTGTTGCCTCTGCTGTTCTACACTTTCTTTCGAGATTTTCTGCTTCTTGTAGGTCTTCAGGTGATTTCGCATCTTGATACGCTGAATCATTCCGACACTCGTTCCTGCTTTTTTGACCAAATCACGTTTTGACATTGATTTGTTCTTCATGATTAGAGATACCACTTTCTGGTCCAGTTTCGGATTGAAAGAACCGGGTTTTCTGCCTCTTCCTGGAAGCTCATCCAAAGAATAGTGCTCCCCAATCTTATTAATGATGGTTTCAACACTGACATGATAAATTCCAAATCGCTTCGCCAATTTGCGCATAGTAATACCCTTCTCACATAGCCATGTGTCCAGAATCTTAATTTTCACTTTCTCTTTAATAAGCGACATTTTGAAAACGCAGTATTTCAACCGCACAAACAAGTAAACAAACGAAAGCTGACAGCCAAACGCACAGCATGCTGTAAACTGAGCATAAAAAACATCACAAATACATGCGTACAACAAAAATGTATGTGGACAGCTTATTTTCGATACACTCCTTAGCTTTTTTACTCGTCCAGTTGATCATCGGGACTGAGACTACCTCGAAACCGTCGCCCGAGTGAGAAAAAGGCAAACAAGCGTGATGAGAAAAATGAACTTTTAAGTTATTTTTGGTTATCTTGACTGTTGAGAACTAAATCATAAATTGTTGATTATATTTCTGATGGCATGGAAAAAGAACTATGTTTTTGCGTTTAATACAACTCGAGATATTCACTATTAAGTTATGCAAATATTTTAAAATGTATTCACGTCAAAATTTTAATTTCGAGTTATTTAAGGTTATCTCACACTACTACTACTGATAGTTTAATCATAAATTACTGATCGTACTTCCAATGGCATGACGCAAAAATGATGCGGTTGTGTTGAGTAAAATGAGACATATTCGCAATCAAAAACTATTCCACAGATGCCCCATATTAAAATGAGACGTATTTACGTCAAAACGCGTTGTGTCAGTTACATCACACATACCAATAGTAACTTTCGAACAAGCTTAAGTTTATTAAAATTGGTTTAGCCATCTCCAAGAAGATTGTGCGCAGAGAAGCATGTTTAAAAAAGTGCATACACAGACATTTTTAGATATAGTCGAGCTGAGTCGAATGCTCATTGTTATTGATTACTAGGTATATGTATTGACTAAAATATTAGCAATGTATATGCCTGAGTTTAGTAGCAAGCATAAATTCTCCTTCTAGAGAACGATTGAAAACAGAAAAACATTAAAGCATTTTTGGTACCATTACCAAATTGCGAAAAGACAGTGCGCCGCATGGAGATAGAGATCGAATTTCATAATCGATTAAAAAACAGTTGAAATTGGAATTTACTGGACATTTACAATGTATCAAATATATACCATTTTTCATGAACGGATAAATTTTAGAATTGTAATTCTGGCACCCAATTATATGAACCTTCTATATTTAAAGGTTCTAAATGAACAATAATACTTGACCTGCCTAAATAAATTTTTTAGTTTTGCTACAATCTATTAGTTCAGATTATATGATATTGCACAATAAAGCAACATCAATGCATTGAGCTAAACAAAGTTGGATATTACTAGCATTATAAACGTCAGTTACCTTAGAGAATGAACGATTTTTTATAATACCCATTGGCATCCCAATGCATAAATTTATGTATTTTTTTCTTGTATGTCATTTTTGCTCACAATACAACACCACCGAACCCACTGTGCATCACTCACGAAACAGTCGCGCTAGCAGTATATAAAATGATAAAAAGTTCATAAAACTCATTTGAAATTTCTTCATATTTCAATTATTTTGGCTAAAGTTTTATAATTTTTAGGTGTCTATTCAGATTCTTTTCGAAATTTTCCTTCAAACACTAGTTTTCAGTTCTAAAATCATCCCCGTGGATCGGAACCGTAATCATTAACGCATTTCAGAAACCAATTACCGGCAATATTTCAAAATCATAACAATACGTAGTTGTGATAAATTTAATTGCGAAAAGTTAAGTATTTTTGGTTTTTCGAAATTCTGTCCAGTTTTTAAATAATTAATAAAATAAACACGACGCGCGCACTCCACTACATTTCATCTTAAGGAGTTCAAATTAATGAATCCAGAAAATTTGGCGTCAAGAAAAATGCGAATAATAGAAAATTCGGGCCCATGAGGATCGAATTATAAAGAATAAAAAAAAATAAATTGGAGAGTCGAGAAAATCGAGATTCCAAAACCAGAAAATATAAAAAAAATATGCATTAAAAACCATCTAGAATCTATCAAAAAAATTCGACAGTCCAGAATGCCGAGAAATGAAAAAATCAAGAATAATGTTTGAATCAATTCAAGTTTTTAAAATTCATAAGGTTTTCAAAATTGTGAACGGAACGACCGAAATTAGATCTGCACCGTATTACTGTTTTGAACAAGTTGATTTTAACAAAAAAATTTCCTAAATAAATATTAAATTAATTGAAATTCTGAATTTGCTTTGCTTGAAAAACTCCTGTTTTTAAGGAATGGACACAAACCAGCAAAATTTCAATCCAAACACGAAATTCTCATTGGCAACTAATTTTGTGAATAATATTAACAAAAAATTGACTCTATCTATCTGTTACCATCACTGCTGAAAGACAGCACAAAGAAAACAAAAATGAAATTGGTTTTATTAACAAGTTTATTAGCAAAAAACTCTAGAGAAGTGTCAAAGCAAAACGATCTATTGAAAATGCCGTAAACACTTAGAGCAAATTCAGGAGTTAAAAGATCTATATGGAAGATCTATAATAGAACAGAAACTGGAACAAACGTGTCCCCAGCAAGCCGTTCTAGTTTTATTTATTCGACCAGTTCTTCGGTCAAATTTAAAACTGGTCTACGATGCCGTTCTATTTTTGTATATATGAAACACGAGTAAAACACTGCTGGGGCTGTCAGTTTTTCTTGTTATAAAATCCAGAATTAAATTTTGTAACTGACATAAATTATGCATCTAGAACTAAAACACTCCTGAACATGCCCTTAGTGGAAAGTGGAAATCGCATTTGATGCGATTGTGAGTGTTAATATTTGTACGTGGAACAGTGAAATGAGTTTCGAATGTTGCACTCTAATCGTATATGTCAAACGAAGTTCGTTGTATCTTTCAACCTATATTGCGACTGGTTGTAGTTTTTTTTTTCAGCTGAAGGCTATACCGAAACAAAAAGAAAGGCTCAAACTTTTCAGTGAGATAGTCGATTTCGCTGAGTCGAATGAAGAAAACAGTGATTTAGAAGAGCAATTTTATGAAAAAGAGATTTATGTTTCGTTTGTGTCTTTTTCCTTAAATACAACACGGTAAGTCGCTATAGTGTTTATACCTGCCAATATATAAAAGACAACCATGATTGCAAAATTCTTTTCGGTAGTGCCGTGCCATGTGGCTAGTAGTCATTACAGTGTTAACGTTTTTTCGGTGACAGTGCGCCATACAGCTACAGATTGCAGAAGCTAATTCAACCATTCATGTTGGTTGTAAACAACATTTCGATTTTCCAATTCAACTAAAAAATTAGTTGAATGGAAATGGAGTGTGCCTTAGCTAGGAAATGACAGCACGTTTAATTGGCGAATTCAACTAAATTTTATCATTATTAAGGGAATTTTTTATCAAAAAATTAGCAAAAGTAAGATTATTAAAGACTGTCCCAGAATGTATGGACGCACTTTGATTTCGCTGTAAGTAATTCACAAGTTTTAGATAATCAAATTTTATTCGATATACTGATAATATTAGACCACAAAAATAGAATATTATTCTCAACATTTGCTACTTAACCATTGCAGACTAGCTGGCGCATCTTTTTCTGAACGTTTCTCATTAAATTCCGTACAGACTTCTTGGTGACAAGTTTTGACACCTTATTAAAATCTTTTTCCTAAGATGTGTCTTCGGTAATGCCTAAAATTCTTCAATTGGTCGAAGTTATGGGTATTTTGGTGGATTCATGTCTTTTGGGACGAAAGTGACATTTTTGGTAGTATGTATACCATTCTACCGTTGATTTCGAGTAGTGACAAGAAGCAAGATCTGCCCAGAAGACAACAGGATCCTTGTGGCTTCGAATCATGGGTAGAAGTCGTTTTTGTAAACATTCTTTGATGTATATTTCGCTGTTCATTGAAGCAGTGATGATGAAGGGTTTCGAAATCTTACCGCAGCTACAAATTGCTTGCCAGACCATAGCGTTCTGTGCACCATTTGTACACAATTTTTCGACGATGTTCTGCTGAAAGTCAACGCATTTCGAAACGAACCATTGCGAAATGGCAGTGGTTTTTGGTTGCGTCCATACTTTCTGGAACAGTCCTTATAATTGTCTCAAAAAACAACTAACCAAAATCAGAAAATCAACTAACTTTTCTCACCAAAATGCTGATTTCGGTCTTTCCGTGTGGGATATTCCGAAAATGTATGAAACTAATGCTACTGAAATGAATATTTACCACTCTAAGCACCCTATCTTCGTGGCCGAAAAATTTATTCTGAATTAAAAATGGGATGTTCTTATGACATCTACAGGCCTTTTAGTTAAGATCTAAGATAATAAAAATCGGTTTAGTCTTCTTCGGAAAAAAGTGAGTGACACTTCACCCTGTAATTCCGGAACCAAAAATCGGATGCGAATGAAATTTAGCAATTTTGTATGAAATATTGGGACTTTTCATTTGATTCTAGTTTTGTTAAAATCGATTCAGTCATCTCCGAGAAAATTGAGTGCAAAATGGTATATGACTTCTGGGCTTCGGTTTTCACAGTGCAGCCTTCCTAGATGAGAAAGGCCACGTTCCGTTCAACTTGAACTGCTATGATCTGACGAATAAAAGACGGAACGTGATAAAAATGCTTAGAATTGATTAAACGTGTACCATCAAAAATATGTATTTGCTCTGTTCTATATGTTGCGAGTACTAAGAAGAGTGTCTATAATTATAATCATTCTGCAGGATGGTCAAGTGAAAGTCACTTTCGTTTCCTGTCATATTTAATCGTGGCTTGTCACAACATCTCAGAAGCCGTCTCAGTCGAACATCAATTCATTATTAAAGTGACCAAAGTGGATAAATTTAATTAAACGAACCGAAGCGAAAATAATCCCTTCCACGTTTCGGCTGTTGAAGTGTCGAAAACCCCTTTCACCGACACGACACAAACAACAACAGTCTCTAAGCACTTGTGCGCATTGGTAATTCAATCACCATCGTAATCTCAAATTTCCTTTCAGAAACAACCGGGGCAATTCATACTCTAAGAACCGATAAAAACCTTCATCTTTTTTTTTTTTTGTTTTGCTCCGCTTAGCTCTTGGCTGGTCCACCGAACGGTTTACGGTCCCCATTGTACAAGATAAATCTTTTCCCCGGGAGCGATATCGAAACACAATAACGACTCTAACCAACCGCACCCACACCTACAATCATCGGAACAGCCTCGGCAAAGAAAAGAGTTCATTTTCCGACTGTGACTTTTGGCTGCCAGTGGCAGTCGCTTTGTGTTACGATAATCCACTTGTGGGCATTCGCATCACGATTCGCCCTCTCGGAACCTAGAATGGTTCGGTTGAGAAAAAAAGGCGCCCATCAATCGTCGTTCGCCGGCGAACACGAGCGCCGCGAAAACCCCCTCGGTGACGATAAAAGCGACGACGGATGAGCGTATCATCATCGTCCTGGCACATGAGAAGAAACCAATAATTGCTTTTATCGATCGTTATTGTTTCGGACGTTTTATTGCCTGCCGAATGGACCGCTAGGTGCCCAATGTCTAATGTGGCAACGATGTGACTTCATTCCTTATGAATGTGACGCCGACATGCAGCGCCGTTCCCGTGTTCAACCTATTTATTCATTAACTTTTACTATCAATCTGCAACGCGCTGGCAAACCACTTCTCCTCGGCGGTGTCAAATCCGATCCATTTCCCGGTCACGACCGACCGAGTGATACAATTCCACTTTCTTTATCCAACAGCAACCCGACAAGTTGACAGATTCCAGCGGACCTTTTTGAACTTATGATACCCGGACCAGCCAAGCGAGCGAATCGAAATGATCACTAACATGTTTCCTAGACACCCCGGCCGAACATGCCAATCGACATTACGGCCGCGGTCCGCCGAAGGTGTAACAAACATGTCCCTACCGTCTAGGCTCCGTGTGGCGCAGATTGGCGCGAGATCACGGGAGCGCGCACAGACCGCAAAGTAGACCCCGCAGTGGCGAATTGAACGATTTAAGGTGAAATAGTTTTTTTCGTTTTCGCAATTTTATCGGCCTTCAGTGGCAGTCATATCCAGTAGCTTAAGAGTCGCTTTACGACTCTACCCTTTAATGGCCGTAAACATTTGCTCAGCAAGAGACTGACAGATGGGAAGTTTTCATCGGTACATTCACGCGGTAACTGTTTGTCACTGTGATTTCCCCGTGGCACGACTTTTGTGTAGGCATGTTGTAGTAGGCGCTGGCTTTCGCAGAAAAATGGTTTCAACAAGTGACATATAACAAAACAAAAACGTACAGGGGTTCAGTCCCATTGCAATGACATTTCCGTAGCGCAATTCGTTTGCGCTTTACCAAATCGGTTCCAATAGAAATGCGAAACAGAGAATTGAGCTTTTCATTCTGTGTCGGTAGCCTAACGGAAAAGATTTTCCTTCTTGCTAATGACCTTGAGTTTAATTCAATGTAGCCTTTGGCCCACGGATGACAACTGGGATTCGCCGCTAGACCGGCAGCAACTTATGTGACATTTCTTCGAAAATCATGTTTTGATCAATCAAAACATTTCTTTTAAACTGTACTGGCAAAGATTTCCTTAAAATAATCCTCTCTGCATAAATTGTTAGAGCAAATTCAGTAGCTGGAAGTTTTATATGGGAAATCTATAAGAGAACTGAAACTGGAACAAGCCGTTTCAGTTTAATTTATTCGAACAGTTCTACTGTCAAATTTAAAACTGATATACGCTGCCGCTTCTAGTTTTTATTTTTTTGATACACGAATAAAACGCTGCTTAGGCTGCCAGTTTTTTCATGTTATAAATTTCAGATGTTAATTTTTATGCATCTAGAACTGGATCACGCCTGAACATGCCAGCGTTAATGGTGCACACACCCATCTGACACCGGTATGTGAGCACCAGCCATTTGAAAGTATACCGATTATGTTGAGCCCCTCGTGTATCGAGCCCCAAACACTGCGATGTTTTGATACTCATCGCGACTCTCAAATTGTGAAAATTATCTCCACTTGATGTCCCAAAACACTGTCTGCTGTATTTTAAGTAAACCGACAAGTTATTGTGAGAGAGTCGACCCAAAATTAACTAATTTTCATGCACTGAACAAGGTAAACGCGTAAAACAAATGTATTGCTGTTTGTTTGTTTACGTTGCAATCAGCTGATTTTGAAGTTCCGATTTTGATCTCATCAAGATGGCGTCGTGACAGAGTGCCGGGTGCACATGATTGAATCTGAACACAGTTTTGATTTGGACAGTGCAAAGATTCTAGATCAAGATAATAGGATCAATGCACTGCAAATTTTAGAAATGTTTCACATTTTCACAGATGGTTCCACCATTAACTTTAGAACCGATACACATAATTTAAATGCAGCATACTCTGGTTTGTTGTACTCTCTCTCTCACATTAACAACAGTTTCTCTCTTTTTCTACGTGTACATCCCCTCATTTTCGCTGTCTATTGCTGCTCATCTATCTCTTTCTGATTTTTGCTCTATTATCAGCCATGACTGAGAAATATTTCAATGTTTAATCTGGTTTGATGTGCGGGGGAAGTGACTGTGTAAGTTAAAACAAGCATACAAATTCAAATCGTAGCTCGTTTAAAATTAATGTTTTCACAGTGTTTGTGCTTTTAGTGTATAGTAGCCGTTCCCGTTTTTGATCATTTTAAATGTTTCAATCCACTTAACGGAAAATATTTGTTGTCGTTTGTGAGTAAACAATTTGTTATGAAATTGTATAATGTGAAAACTGTGACTAATCATGTATGTTAACCCAGGGTTTCCCAAAGTGGTCGATATAGACCCCTTGGGGTCGATATCCTTTTTACGGGGGTCGACGTAAACGAAAACTGACTATGGGGGTCGACGAGGTCTAGAAATCAACCCCCTATTGTTTGATATAAGTTGTTATTTGAAATATTTACGCTAAAAAGTGGTGTTTATTTGACCATCCGCAGAAATTGGTAAGTATTTTACATCAATATTAAAAATGCAAGAAATTGAATTTTCAAAGTAATTTGTTGATGGGGGTCTGAAGCCTAAGTTAATTTTAGTAAAGGGGTCCATGACCCAAAATAGTTTGGAAACCTCTGTGTTAACCTAATAGTTGCCCTGAAGATGAAGGGATATTCCTTCGAAACGTCGGCTTTTAACGCAAAATAAATATTTTGTAAAGCAACACTTGACCAAAAAGCCATCTTTCAATAAATTAGGTTCAAATAACTTAATTCACAATTACACCATGTCAATACCCAACCCAACGAAAGGCAAACGGGAAGTTACTAGATGATAAGATGGGATTGCGAAAAAAGACAATGTTTTCTTAAGAAACAGGACTCGAACTCAAAAATCTTCCTCAATCACTGAAATCGTTATACAACTTCAACTAAGGAGTGTATCGAAAATAAGCAATCCACAAATTTTTCTTTCAAATTATGATAAAAAACGATATTTCATTCAAACTAAAAATTGATCCTTTATTGTACGAGGTTAAACTTGAGCATAATGAAAACCGGATGAAATTTAAGTTATTCCTTCTCGAATTTTATAACTTCTGATCGAACGCTCTTCATCAAGCTCCGGACAAGTATTGCATCGCAATTTTTAGACGCTTAAGCCCAAATTTGTTTGAACTCCTGCATGTTCCCAGCTGCCTTACCAGTCTTCTTGATTGCCGAGTATCGTTCGATGGGTCGAAGCTGAGGGCAATTTGGTGGATTGGTTTTTTTCTCAATGAAATTTATACCCTTTTCCGCAAGCCAATTAAGAGTTGTTTTGGCATAGTGAGCCGACGCTAAATCAGTCCAAAACAGTGGAGGTGTACTTGCTTCTTATATAAAGGCAGCAATCTCTTCTGGAGACACTAAGATCGATAGATTTCTGCATTTATAGTTCCGGTGGTAGAAAAAATGGTTGGCTTCAAACCACAGGAACATATTGCTTGCCATACCAGTACCTTCCGACCGAATTTCTCCACTTGAATCGACCTGTCCGCTCACATCATCCCCAACGAAGACAGTAGAGTATTGTGGACCTGGAAGGGTTTTTGAGTCCTCCTTTACATGAGTCTCATCGTCCATCAAAACGCATGCATCCGGACACTGCAAAAGACACGAATGCAACTCCCGGGCCCTTGTTGCTGCTCGCTTCTTCTGTTCTACGCTTTATTTCGAGATATTCTGCTTGTTGTAGGTCTTCAAGTGATTTCGCCTCTTGATACGCTGGTCATTCTGACATTCGTTCCTGATTTTTTATCCAAATCACGTATTGACATTGATTTGTTCTTCATGAATAGAGATACCACTTTCTGGTTCAGTTTCGGGTTGGAAGAACCGGGTTTTCTGCCTCTTCCTGGTAGCTCATCCAAAGAATAGTGTACCCCAAACTTATTAATGATTTCAACACTGGCATGATGAATTCCAAACTGCTTCGCCAATTTTCGCATAGTAATACTCTTCTCACTTAGCCTTGTGTCCAGAAACTTAATTTTCACTTCCTTTTCAATACGCGAAATTTTGAAAACGCAGAATTTCAACCGCACAAACAAGTAAACAAACGAAAGCTGACAGCCAAACGAACAGCATGCTGTGATCTGAGCATAAAAAACTATCACAAATACATGCGTACAACACAAATGTATGTGGATAGCTTATTTTCGATACACTCCTTATCCGGGGACTCGATTTAAAACATCTCAAAAGACAATTCGATTGAACAGGGTGTTGTACATTTATATGTATATCGTGGCTCTGAATTTAAAAGACGATTCTATGATTCAACTTTGATCACTAGCAAAAATATAAGCTTCGGTCCATAGTATATTAAAGTGGCCAAAATACCTCGGTTACCCTAACATAATCAAATGTGTGTTCCCTACTACGATTATTTCTCCACGTATGTTATAATCAAGCAAATTGCTAGGACAAGGTTGAATTCAACAACAGAAATTTGTTTAATATGAACCGAGTGCATGCTAACACAATTGACAAATTAGAGAAATTTGGCACGGATCAAAATTTATATATGAAAAATTACAAATATTAAAACCGGATTTACTGGATTTCCTTGTTACATTTAGAAGAACAAGAGCTTAAAATTCGTTAAAATCGCTAAAATGAAGCGTACTTTTTAAGTTTGAAATATTGAAAATGCCATTCAAATTTCGTAAATATTAAATACCTTTTACCTACTGTGACCAAAATAAAACCTCTGGGTCACGTCCGGACTATCCGGACCAGAGCTAATGAAAGTCATTTTCATTGACTCAAAATACACGAAAATGACCAGAAATTACTGTCACTCTCAGCTTCGCTTGCAAACTATGAGAACGAAACCCATGTCCAGTCAATGACATAATTGGGAGAGTAGTTTCAAAATTGTGTTTTTTCTTTCATTTGCCCTTTCAGTCAGTTGCAGTTTTCAGTGAAAATAGCATGCAGTGTCGATATTCAACCGAAGCTGTGAGAATCGAAAATGATAGAAAAAGGTTTCACAATAACTTTTACCTGTTGGTGCTCGAGTTTGTAGTAGTTTTGGTTTCCAAAGAGGTTGTGGGATGTAATTACTTCGATTTGTCATATTTTAGTCACTATTTATAGCCAAGCGTCACAGATGTTCGATACATCGATGAAATAATGAGAATTGAAATTCTACTGATTTCCGATATCGAACATCGAGATCTGATGTTATCTCGACGTTTCAGGCAATTCTAAGATATTTGAAAAAAAATTAATTTCCGATTTCGGTGAATTTTTTTCAAAAAAATTTTTCTGGATGACACTTGATCTTAATGTTTCAGCCAATTTTAGGAAATTTTTAATTGAAAAAAAAATTGCGGTGATTTTTAAAAATGAATAATTATCAAACTTTCACCATCATCTTTACGTTTCTTCTTAGACTCGTCAGTGCATGGCAGTTTATGTTGAATTGTTATGCCACCTGCAGTTCAACACAAACCGCCGAGGCTAAACCGAAACGTAACAATTGGTTATGTTACCTAGCACAATCAAGGTTAATTCCTAAATAACTTCCAATGACGGCCGGCACCACTCACCCACCTACCGCTTTACGAAATTAAAGATGATTCCAAAATATTGGCACCCTACTGTTTAATTATAATGGTAGTAGTAATGATGAAAATCTTATCATAAACAATATTTTATGTTTTTGGTTAAAAACTATTACCATATATAGTATGAATTTCATATACAAAAGTAACATAAGTGCAGGGTTTCATTCAGTAAAAAGCATTCAAACGGAGAGTTTGTTTTTCGAGACGAAGACAACTGTAAGCTGCAGGTAGATAACCTGTTGGTGCTAATCGCAAAGGCTGCTGCAAAGCCGAAATTGGGTTTCAGAAGTACCTGGAATCAGAGCTAATAAAAGTCATTTTCATTGACTCAAAAATAGACGAAAATGACAAGAAATTACTGTCACTCTCAGCTTCGCTTGCAAACTATGAGAACGAAATCCATGTCCAGTCAATGACATTGAAAACGACAGAAAAAGGTTTCACAATAAGTTGTAACTGTTGGTACTCGAATTTGTAGTAGTTTCGGTTTCCAAAGAAGTTCTGGAATGTAATTACTTCGATTTATCATATTTTAGTCACTTTTTATAACCAAGCGATAGATTAGATTTTCAACACATCGAAGAAAGAATGAGAATTGAAATTCTGCTGATGCTCCCTGAAGATGTTAGTTTGGTTTCGTCTTGTCATAGAGAAGAGAGCGACGTTGGTAAATATTCTCTCTCATTTTTTCAATGAGAAACGAAAATGCTTCGTCTCTCTTCGTTTGTTCTGGTGTCGGTCTTTTACGAATGAGACAGTAAAATATTGAAAATGAGGCTGTTGGATTGGATTCTTCCATTGAGAATGCGTGACAATTTTAAGCTCTGGTCCGGACACCAGAGAATGTTGAACGAGTTCGATCCGCTCTTGTGAAGAGTCTCGCACGTTCGGGTAAGAAACGCTATACTTACATGTTGAAAACCTTTTTTTTATCCGAATTGAATCAGAAACGTTGTCTCAGTCGCACGTGGTTTCGGCAGGATGGAGCCACGGGCCATTCCTCGCGAGAAACGTTGGTAGTTTTTCAAAAAAACTGATTTTTCTTGGTGCCGCGATCGCCTGACTTATCGAATTGTAACTTCTATTTAAGGGGACATTTAAAAAGTAAAGTTTACATTAGCAATCCCGGGACCTTGGACGAAATTTGCAAAGTTTATACCGATACTTTGAAAACAGTGGTCAAAATTTTCTCAAAACGGCTCGAAAATTGCGTAGCATGTAATGGACATCATTTTTCAAACATTTTTTATGTGAAACACATCTGTATTTTCTACAAAGGGAAGGTCATTGAACACTTACTGCTCAGTCAATTTTGTTTCGATTTGCAATTTTGTTTCACCTACTGATTTGAATGGATTAAGCCACGCATTTTCATGTACATATGAATGAAATTGTTAGCAATAGCGTGAAGTGTCTTATTTTGCCTGCCTAAAATCGAAATGTTATGCTGCCTTACTGGCTTTTCCTATCGAAGACGATGGTTTTGAAGAAGTAACGACATATCAGTTCGAAAGTATCGTTCTGATTGGCCATTAACATCTACACAAATCGATATACTCTTATCAATAATTGAGTATTATGATGACTGATTGAACTGTTTTATAGAAATTATCAGTCATTCAAATTTTTGGTAGCCTTGTTCCACATCAAGATCTCGAACAGCCCAATGAGCCCAAACGGCTGTAAACCTTCATTCACCTTCAGGATTATATGGAGTACATTCGATGAATTTCATTACTTGTTCTTCCACAAAATTAATTACAGGAAGTTAATTGTAAAGACGACCACCGTCAGGAATGAAAGCATTTAACAAAACAAACCAGATCATACATTCTTATAAATATCATAGATCTTTATTACTGTTAAACTTGATCAGTATCTAACGGAAAACAGGTTTGGAAAAATCATATGCGAATGCTACTAACAGATCGGCTGAAAAGTTCGTATCGTTTCTATGAGAGGGCGCCACTAGAACTAAATCCATACCATTTTCAGTTAGTACCAACCTTCAAAAGATACGTGTATAAATTTGACAGCTGTCTGATTATTAGTTGATGAGATATTGCATTTTGAGTGAAGCTACTTTTGTTATTGTGAAAAAAAGAAATTTCGTGTGTTGATGAAACACTACTTTTTGATGAAAAAAAGTGCCGCCGATACCAAAAAATGGCTTGATGAGTGTTATCTAGACTCTGCACCGGGCGAAGCAACAATTCGTAAGTGGTTTGCAAAATTTCGTACTGGTCATATGAGCACCGAAGACGATGAACGCAGTGGACGTCCAAAAGAGGCTGTTACCGATGATCGAGATAGCTGACACCCTAAAGATATCAAAGGAACGTGTTGGACAAATTATTCGCGAATATTTGGATATGAGAAAGCTTTGTGCAAAATGGGTGCCGCGTGAGCTCACAATCGATCAAAAACAACAACGAATTGACGATTCTGAGCAGTGTTTGGAGCTGTTATATCGAAATAAAACCGATTTTTTTCGTCGATATATAACAATGGACGAAACATGGCTCCATCACTTCACTCCGGAGTCCAATCGACAGTCAGCTGAGTGAACTGCACGCGATGAACCGAACCCAAAGCGTGGAAAGACTCAACAATCGGCCGGTAAGGTTATGGCGTCTGTATTTTGGGATTCGCATGGTATAATTTTCATCGACTACCTTGAAAAGGGAAAAACCATCAACAGTGACTATTATATAGCGTTATTAGAGCGTTTGAAGGACGAAATTTAAAAAAAAAAAACGGCCTCATTTGAAGAAGAAAAAAGTTTTGTTTCATCAAGACAATGCACTGTGTCACAAGTCGATGAAAACCATGCTGAAATTGAACGAATTGGGCTTCGAATTGCTCCCTCATCCACCGTATTCTCCAGATTTGGCCCCCAGTGACTTTTTCCTATTCTCAGACCGAAATCGAATTTTGACAAAAAAATGTGTGTTTCTATTAAACGATACGAACTTTTCAGCCGAACTGTTATGTAATGAAACCCGCAAAATGATTACCGCAGAGACGGGACTCGAACCCGTAGCTGGTCTCTAACCGGGGAAATTGTTTTGTCAATTAAACTACCTTGCATATGAAAACACATGAAGAGACGGCCCAATTGTCTAGTAGAGCCAATCATGTTTCGCTTTACTCGGCCACCACAGCATTCAATTATAGTCCTATATCTATGGAAACACATCCAACGGGAAACAACACACATCATACCACATGTCTATCTTCACATCTACTTTTCCAACCGACGCTGATTTGATTTACAAACAGTTTTACAAATTAAAAAGAAATTGTTTTCGCAGTTTATGACAAGCATTTTTAATATTATTTTGTCATAAATCTTCTCAAAAGCCTCAAACCTCGCCTAACAATTGGAACAGAGAACTATTTTTTACAACCATCTGTTTGACAGATTTGTGTGAAATCTCGTATAAATACGAAAAGTATAGATTTTTTATCAGTCGGTGTTGAACAGTCGTTCGCACCGCACGCGTATAGCTCTTGGCTCCTGGAATTTTTTTTCTGGCTACCTAGAGTTTCATTGATTCAAGGCTTCAGTCTTTTTCAAGGCTACCTGAATCACTAACTAAGTGACTAAGTGATACAAAGAGTGATATTAGAGTGACTAAGTGATACAAAGAGTGATATTAGAGTGACTAAGAAATTAATCAGCCTTTTTTAAGGCTAGCTAGGAGTCTAATCGAAGACTAATTTAGCCTAGTTAATTTAATTTAAAATTTCATTAATTTCAAAAATGCCTGCGTCCAACCGGAAAGGCAACAAGCCTAAGGCTAAAAATAATTCAATACGGAATAAATCACAATCCGTTATTCAACATTTTTCTAATAACATTCATGATCTTATAGAATCTGAATGTAAAAATAAAAGACAACGGACGGATTTCCCTTCCGTTGATCCTATGCCGTCTAACAATATTTACGAGATTCTTCCTGAATCCGATTGTAGCGACATAGAAGAAAATTCTTCAAAAATTCCCAAAATGGACGCTTGTCGTTCTGGGAAGAAACATCAATCTATGCCACCAGTGACGGTGATGATTTCCGACTTCAAAGCATTCCGTACTGAGCTTTCTACTTTTCTCCCGGAAGTAAAAGTCTCATTTCAAATCGGACGAAGAGGAGAATGTCGAGTCTTGGTGGATGGATTGGAAGATTACGAAAGTCTTATTCGATATTTGTCCGAAAAACTTCATAAATTTTATTCATATGATATAAAATCAGACAGACCTTTCAAGGCTGTCTTGAAAGGATTATCAAATGATCAAAGTATTGATGAAATTAAAAATGAACTAAAAGAATTGCTTGGTTTTGCCCCTTCCCAAGTAATACTTATGAAAAAAAAGAGCGAATGGTACTCCTAAACCACGCTCTGGAATTTCCCATGAACTTTACCTAATACACTTCAATCGAAGTGATGTAAACAATTTGAAAACTTTAGAAAAAGTACGTTTCATTTCCCACATTAAAATTCATTGGGAACATTATAAACGGCATAATCGTATTGCAAACTTAACGCAATGTCGTCGTTGCCAAGGCTTCGGTCATGGAACCAAAAATTGTCATATGGATATACGGTGTTTGAATTGTGGTAAATCGCATTCGAAAGACGCTTGTCCAATGAATGAAACCACTGATAAATTTTCATGTTCAAATTGCAATGGAAATCATAAATCCAATTATTTGAAATGTCCTGTCAGGGAAAAAATTTTAAACGCTCGTTCGCTTAGACAACAAGTCAAATCAACGACCTTAAATTTACAGAACATACCTGAAAATTCTTCTAAGGCACCTGCCAATTCGTCTTCTAACGAAAACAATTTATTGACAGGTAGATCGACCTCGTCATCATCTTCTTCTAATGTCAGTTATGCTGGTATATTAGGTAGAAATCTATCTCCTATTTCTTCTAATGTAAATAATCAAAACACAGGACCGCCTTGCAGTTCTTCTTCTAACGAAAACAATTTATTAATAGGTAGACCGGCCAAATCATCTTCTTCTAATGGCAGTCTACCTACAAATATTCCTTCAATGCCATTCGCTTCTTTAAATGAAGTCGATTTAGGCGATATAACTGAAAATAAAATGATCTACCTACAAGATCAACTTTTTCAAATGATCATCCAAATGAATTCGACTTCATCACTTTTTGAAGCATTTCAAATCGGATGGAAATTTGCAAATAATATTATAATGAATTTAAAATTTAACAGTGATGTTAAATAATTATTTGAATATTTTAAATTGGAATGCTCGATCTTTGAAATCGAGTGAAGATGAATTTTATAATTTTCTCAAAGTTCACAAAATTCATATTGCCATTGTGACAGAAACTTTTCTTAAACCAAATGTAAAATTGAAAAGTAATCCACATTATGTGGTTCATCGATTTGACAGGTTTACTGGAATTGGTGGTGGAGTTGCCATTTTTGTCCAACGGCAAATTAAACATCGAATTTTACCTTCTTTCAATACTAAAGTTATTGAAAGCTTGGGAATCGAAGTTGAAACCATTCATGGAATTTATTTCATCGCTGGAGCATATTTGCCATTCCAATGCACCGGCGAACAATTAAATTTCTTTAAAGGCGATTTGCAAAAACTTACAAGATATCGATCGAAATTTTTCGTAATAGGGGACTTAAATGCTAAGCATGTCCAGTGGAATTGTAGGCAAAATAACAGTAATGGTAAAATACTTCATAATCAACTCTCAGCTGGTTACTTTACAGTTCTTCATCCCAGTAATCCTACTTGTTTCTCTTCCGTGAAAAACCCGTCTACAATTGATCTGGTTCTAACAGATCAAAGTCACATTTGTAGTGAACCGATTACTCATGCTGATTTTGACTCAGATCATCTTCCTGTAACATTCAGACTTTCCAACGAAGCTATAATTAATCCAATTAGTTCTATTTTCAACTATCATAGAGCAAATTGGTTGGATTACAGATCTCACATTGAAAATCATGTGGATCATGAAACTATTTTAGAAAATTCTGCGGATATCGACACAGCAATTGATAATTTGAATCATTATATTATCGAAGCTAGAAATCTTTCAGTTCCCAAAGCTCAAACTAAATTAAATTCTCCTATCATCGATGACAATCTTCAACTGCTCATTCGGTTGAAGAATGTTCGTCGACGACAATATCAACGTTCTCGTGATCCTGCTATGAAAAACATAGTTAAGGATTTACAAAAAGAAATTAAACATAGATTTACTCTTTTGCGAAATGAAAATTTCGCTAAAGAAGTTGAACAAATTAAACCATATTCTAAACCTTTCTGGAAACTTTCTAAGGTTCTTAAGAAACCTCAGAAACCTATTCCTGCTCTCAAGGAAGGAAATCAAATACTTCTTACAAATGGCGAAAAAGCTCAAAAACTTGCTCAGCAGTTCGAGAGTGTCCACAATTTTAATTTGAACGTTGTGAGTCCTATTGAAAATGAAGTCTCACTGAAATATGATCATATTTCAACCCAAGTGTTATCACACGATGACATTATTGAGACGAATTTTGATGAAATTAAATCAATTATTAGAAAACTTAAAAACATGAAGGCTCCTGGTAATGATGGAATTTTTAATATTCTTATTAAAAATCTTCCCGATGTTGCCTTGAGACTCCTGGTTAAAATTTTCAACAAGTGTTTTTCATTAGCTTACTTCCCAAAAAGATGGAAAAACGCTAAAGTAATTCCTATCCTAAAACCTGATAAAAACCCAGCAGAAACATCAAGTTATCGCCCAATTAGCTTACTTTCTTCTATCAGTAAACTTTTTGAAAAAATTATCTTGTTAAGAATGATGACTCATATAAATGAGAATTCAATTTTTTTACCAGAGCAGTTTGGATTTCGTCATGAACATTCAACTACTCATCAACTTGTCAGAGTAACGAACATGATAAAATCAAATAAATCTTCTGGGTTATCCACTGGAGTTGCTCTTCTAGACATAGAAAAAGCATTCGACAGTGTTTGGCACAAAGGTTTAATAGCAAAAATGTCTGATTTCCAGTTTCCTATTTATTTGATCAAAATGATTCAAAATTATTTAACTGATCGTACTCTTCAGGTTAGCTATCAGAATTGTAAATCTGAATTGCTACCCGTACGAGCCGGTGTTCCGCAGGGTTCGAGTGTAGCTCCAATCTTGTATAATATTTTCACTTCTGATCTTCCAAATCTACCCGTTGGTTGTCAGAAATCGCTATTCTGTGACGACACAAGTCTGTTAGCCACAGGTAGAAATCTAAGAGTGATCTGCAGTCGCCTACAAAGAAGTTTAAATATTTTCAGTGATTATCTGTCAAAATGGAAAATTAAACCAAATGCAGCAAAAACGCAATTAATTATCTTTCCTCACAAGCCAAGAGCTTCTTTTCTTAAACCAAACAATAATCACATTCTCAAATTGAATGGCTTGGAATTGACATGGTCTGATCAAGCTAAATACTTAGGTTTAACGTATGACAAAAAACTCACTTTCAAGGATCACATTGAAGGAATCCAGGCAAAGTGTAATAAATATATTAAATGTTTATATCCTCTTATAAACAGAAATTCTAAGCTCTGTCTAAAAAACAAATTGTTAATTTATAAACAAATTTTCAGACCAGCCATGCTTTATGCGGTACCAATTTGGTCAAGCTGTTGTTCCACCAGGAAGAAAACGCTTCAAAGGATTCAGAATAAAATTCTGAAAATGATTCTGAAGCGTCCTCCCTGGTTTAGTACAAATGAGTTACACAGACTCACAAATATAGAACCATTAGATGTAATGTCACATAATATTATAAGCAAATTCCGACAAAAATCGATGCAATCTTCAATTGAATCGATTCGCTCTCTGTATTAGTTAGTAAGTTAGTATATAAGTTCCTTTTCCCCATTACACAATACAAGTAGGTTTAGAATTTTCCCTACACAAAAATCTCAGAATTGCGGAAGCAAATGATGTCTTCATGGTAATAACCAAATCATATATATATATAACAGGGCTGAAAAGTCACCACTTGTGGCTGAACACCCAATTTAAATCTTAATAATTTAATTTTAACTCATATTCCAATAAATAGTTATTTAAAAAAAAAAAAAATAGATTTTTTATCATTGTCGTCACAGAAGTTCCACAATGTATTTGCGTTTGTACACCATCGATTTTGACATTTATCATACACCGCAAAAAAAAATTACGAAAGTTACTGGTGACGGAAATCTAAATATGACACAATTCTTTATCATGTAATCCGTAAAATGACTGATTCTTACAAGAACGATTTAAATATGTGTCAAACATAAGCCACATTTCAAGCAGACGTGTAAATTTACATGTTTCTGCCCATAAAAATATGTCAGATGTATTAAATTGACTGTAGAAATGATTCAAAATTACTGATACTAATTAGCAACTAAAACCATCCCCCCCCTACTGGGTTTTGATTTGTTTTCAAGTATTTAAGGAGAGGTGCTTCGTTAACTTCATAGGAACTTACTTAAAAGATTAACAAGAAATGAGCAACAAATTCAAAATGGCCGTAACAAACTAGCAACTAATTAGCAACAAATTATTCACCTATTTGCGTTATCATTGTGCAAAAGGTACCTCGCTAAATTCATGTTTATCTCTGAAATACCTTTCAATTTTAAACTTAGATCATCTGATTTCGTGTGTTCGAGGTCCAATAAGGAGTGTATCGATAAGTAGTTAGCAACATTCAAACAGTTATTACTCTGAAATGGCTTAATTTTTGCAGTGTGTTTTGCGGTGACATGTTTGTTTACATGTCAATAACAGCTGCGCAATTGATTGGTTTCGGTACGGTTTATCGTTTCAATGATGAGTCGAATTGATCCGGAAACGCGAAAGACAATTCTGCACACTTGGTGCTCAGAAAGTGGTGCCACGTACAACGAAATTGCAAAACGGGTGAAAGTGCACCACACCAGTGTCAAAAATATTATCGAGAAGTTCGGTAAGACCCTTTCCATGAAGGATTTACCCCGATCCGGTAGGAAAACGGGTCCCAGCCAGCCCGGCCGGGATTTAAAAGTGGTTGAGTACATCAGGAAAAACCCATCGGCGTCGACGCAGGATTTGGCCAAGCAGTTCAACACCAGCATCGGGATGATTCAACGGATCAAAGTTCGGAACTCCCTAAAAACGTACAAGAAACAGAAGGTGCCGAAAAAGTCCCTGGTACAGCAAGTTCAGGCCAAGACAAGAGCGCGAAAACTGTATAACCGGATTCTACAGAATAAAGACGGATGCAGGACGGAAACCTACGCCAAGGAAGACTCTCGAGCGCTGCCCGGACCACAATATTATACGAAATTGGTGTACCAGGACCTGGCCGATGCTGACACCATGGTGGCGATGAAAAAGTTTGGGCAGAAGGTGTTGGTCTGGCAAGCAATTTGTACCTGTGGTTTGCGGTTGTCGATTTTCTTCACGAAGGGCACAATTAACGCCAAGGTGTACGAGGAAGAATGTTTGAAGAAAAGAATGCTGCCACTGTACAGAAATCATAAGGCTGCTCCTCTCTTCTGGCTGGATTTGGTTTCATCCCACTACGCCATCTCCGTTCTACAGTGGTTGTCAAAAAATAATGTACAATTCGTGGAAAAGAACATCAACTCACTGAACTGCCCTGATCTTCGGCCTATTGAAAGGTATTGGGAAATTGTCAAGCGGCACTTTCGGAAGGAAGGTATAGTGTCCCAAAACATGCAGGAGTTCAAAAAAACTGGACACCTGCCACCAGGAAAGTCACAAAAGTAACTGTGCAGAATTTAATGAAGAATGTCAAGTCCAAAGTGCGAGCGTTTCACAGAAACTAGGATTTTCTTCAATATAATCAGTGAAATGCATAAAAATGTAACTTTTGATTCATCGTGCTGGCAGTTGCAATGACAATCCAGCCAAGACACGCACCACAAACGAGTAACGAAATGTTACAGTTAAGCAATGACATACACCCTAAATGGAAAGTGACACGTTTCAATGAGCTGTCACTCGTGCAACTGAGTAATGACACACATGTGATTTCCGTACAATGATTTCTGTACCATGCTGTACGCGTACAGCGATGAAGTGACAGACTTGAAAACTAAAAACTAAGCTTGATTTTCCCACAATTTTTTGCAGTTCGTAGCGTATTCCTAGTAACTGTTATACGACAGTTATAATCAAACCCACTCCAAATTATTTCACCAAACAAGTTTTGTGTGTGTTCATCGGATGACAATTTCACTAATATATTTTTTTTTGTTTTAAAGTACATTTATGACACGCTTCAAATCTGATTTTCTCAGAAACGATGACGAATATCAAAAAACCCAACTGACAATCTCTTAGAAAATTAGTTTAGATTCATTGAATTTAGTGGTCGGGAAAGTCTTTTTTCTGAAGGAAGAATTGCATAGCTGAAAACGCCGTCTTTCAACTTGTTCATTGAATATCTCGCCTTCAAAAGTATGGATCAAAAATCTATCCTGACAATGTCTAGATAATTTAATTTAGATGCAATTACTGTATAAGAACATATGTGTTGTTGCGATAAAAATTAAGTGAATGTTATTTTTGTGAAGGTAAGTCGATTTCTGAGGCGGTACCATTTTTTCTGCTCTATATCAAAACTTTCTTGGCCACATCGAGAGTAGGTCGCGTATAACCATGTGCCTCGCTCTGCGTATTACATTTCCCTCCATGCTCTCTCGCAAATGTGCAAAATGTAATTGCCGCTATTCTGATGTTCTACCGTAACATTTACTGATATTAGATAAAAATATAAAAAGGAGGAAATATGAATAACTTATACAACACATTTTCGGAACACCACTACCATTTTAAAATAATCTGTCGGGACGCCGCACGACTGATAACTTTTAAAAATTCATATCGTTTCAAAGAGAGACGCTAAACTATTGATCAGTTCCCAACGGAAAACGTTAGATGGGATAGAAAAAATAAAAAAGTCTCAAGCTAGGGGAACATTCCACTTGAGCCAATTAATTATGATCCCTAAGATAGGACTCAAACCTTCGAATCTTCTCCTGGATTTTCTTGGAACTATTCTTCCAATTTTACTAAGGGAGAACTAAAATAAGGCATTGAGAATTGTGACGTTGAACCTCTATATTCTATATTGCATCCACGCTTATCCTTAGATTCACATATCTTCTTCTAGGAATGATAGTATTTCGATATTTTTCTATATTGTATACAACATTTTCAATCCGGTAGAAGATGCTACAAGAACTCGTGTCTCTCAATGCATGAACCGTGAGAGAATTTTCCTACATTTCTTCGCTCCGCTTCATACTCTGAGTATTTCACGGCCCCTAAATAAATTACAGTCTGATAATGATCGGTGCTGTGTGGAATTTACAAAGAAAGAATCGCAAGTTGACAATTATCGCAGAAAATCAAGTCGATGATTCGACTTGATGATTTACATACTAGGTTGCAATATTTCAAAACCCTTGTGTGGGGCATCCACATACCTTATGATAAAAAAAGAACCGGAATTTTCATTTTGAAATTCCCGCGCTTGTCCAATCGGTAAACTTTTATTCTCTCAACGTTGACAACACTTTTATACACATTCTGTCAAATTTTGACGCATATCGTACGATTAGTTTTTGTTTGACGTCTATACAAAGAAGTTGAAAAATTTTCGTGTGACGATTTTTATAATGTCACCCGACCGATACCAGGATGTAGACCATGTTCGATGTACGCGCTATTGTGTCTGACTGGAGTTTTAGAGTGACTAAAACAAGATTCAGAGTGGCGAAATGGTAGCGCGTATGCACGGAATGCATAAGAACGCAGGTTCGAGTCCTGTCTCTGAGCGTATCTTTTTCCAAAAAATCACCTTCTCTGATAGTTTTTCATTCATTTGGCTTCTCCAATATATTATTAGATTACGATAAGCGTTACATTTTCTAGTGGTGTAAGACAACAGGGGCGAAATTGAGAATTGAACCACAGGCCACAGTGACCATGTAAGGTCGAAACATGTACGGAGCTCCGTTCAATCTAGTTGCCTTCTGAGTTAAGTTTCATCCATAGTTCAATCGGCAGAACTGATCAGCTTGTGGAACTATTTTCTAGCATTATCCGCCCAAATGTATCACAAGCTTTTTGAGATGATAAGAATCGACTTGCAAATTTTTTATTATGATTTGCATAGCCACGCTTATTTTAAGCAATCGCAAATTGCGAAAGAATTCACTAGAACACAAACCCATGCAATGTACAGAGTTTATTTCCAGTTATCACCAACGTATTCTGCAAGTGTTAGTCGTTGGAAAACCCAATTTGCCCGTAATAATTTTCTCAGATATTACTCATTAAAAATTCACGCAATTTTGAACGCCTCCAGTCGGTTCCTAAAGCTGCTTTATTCAGTCAGCCAATCCTGAAACTACCTCCAGAAGTGATAAAACAGGCATTGACAAGCTAATAACATTCAGCAGTGAATAAATTATGCCATTTCGCCGACTTTCGAGATATTTCATTAGCAAACTCGTGACGCATCGCATCGGCTTCGGAGGACTTCCGTTGTTCGCGAGAGCGAAAAAGCCTACGCGGAAAATTGTCTCTAATGTGGCAAAGCAAAGCCAAGACAACGTCAAGACAACGGGCTCACGGTGGCAGAGCTCTATCATGGGAGAGTGAATGGCGCCCCCTCGTCGAAAGTGAAACGAGCCATGAAAATTTTAATACCCCCGAAAAGCAAATAAACTCCTCCGCCGCACTTTTCGCTGCCCCCCCTCCCGTGCTCTTTGTCTCTTTGCATTGGGTTTCGATAGCCCGATCATGTTACGGAAGGAGGAGGAGCACGACCCGATCCCGGTTGGAAGATGTTTGCCACGTTGAGGGAGGGAGGGGGTGTGACTCGCGAAGTTAATCTTCTCGAAATTATTTTGTCATTTCTGGAAAACTCTCTCGGGGATATATTTTTCACTTTGTTCTTTTGCGCGAAACATGTCAGAAAAGGAGCCAGAACCAACGGAAAGACACCAACGACGAGCGCCTCGAAGCTTCACAGCCCGTCTTTTCCAGTTCGCGCCGATCCGAACAGCCTTCAGGCTCGTTTTCTACTTGTTTGTTCGGTTTGGGTAGGTGGGTGGATTTCCGTTTTGGAAGCGAATATGATAAAACGTCATCCTGTCTCGCCGTCGTACAACGGTTGAGAAGCGACAGCAACATTCCACCGAGTTTGCGATCGTCGTTTTTCGGAAGGAAGCCCCCTTGCGCGACTTCAAACGGAAAAATATGCGGCCTCGGGATGGAGTGGGGGGCTCCCAAACAGCAGAGCAGCCTCACCGAAGTACACAAGTAGGCGACGCCCGGCGTTTGACTTCACCTTGGAGTGTACGCGGAAAATTGGATTTCTTTCCCGGGGACGTCATCCGCTTCTTTTGTTGAGGCTGCCGTTCGTTAATAAATGATGCGGAACGGTTTTTGAATAATTGACAATGTGAAAATATTGAAACGGCGTTTGTTTAATCGCGAGAGAAGCTTTTGTTTGACTTTAAGATTATGATAGGATTCAGTATCGTTGGATTGCTCGATTCGTTATTCATGAAATGACACCAATTGTCTGATTGAAGAACATAGGCGCTGTCAGTACAATATAAGACAAGTGTTTCGTGCGCATTACAGCCTCATTTTGTTATTCATTTTATGAACCGTAATTCTCAAACTAAAGTTAATATACTCAATCGATTCATTCTGGTTTCTGAATTTAATTTTTCAGTGCTGTGCCAGCTGCAATAAAAATATGCTTTGCAGTTTATTCGCATCGTTCTGAAGCGTGTGGTGTCGATCTGGTAAATGATATTCTCAACCGCGAACTATCACATTGTTGGTTTCAAAATTGTTTCGAAATTGTTTCAAAATTGTTTCAAAATTGTTTCAAAATTGTTTCAAACTTGTTCCAAAATTGTTAAAAAATCGTTTCAAAATCGTTTCGAAATTGTTTCAAAGTTGTTTCAAAATCGTTTCGAAATTGTTTCAAAGTTGTTTCGAAATTTTTTCAAAATTGTTTCAAAATTTTTTCAAAATTTTTTCAAAATTGTTTCAAAATTTTTTCAAAATTGTTTCAAAATTATTTCAAAATTGTTTCAAAATTGTTCCAAAATTGTTTAAAAATCGTTCTAAAATCGTTTCGAAATTGTTTCAAAGTTGTTTCGAAATTTTTTCAAAATTATTTCAAAATTGTTTCAAAATTTTTTCAAAATTGTTTCAAAATTGTTTCAAAATTGTTTCAAAATTGCTTCAAAATTGTTTCAAAATTGTTTCAAAATTGTTTCGAAATTGTTTCAAAATTGTTTCAACATTGTTTCAAAATTGTTTCTAAAGTTTTTCAAAATTATTTCAAAATTATTTTAAAATTATTCCAAAATTATTTCAAAATTATTTCAAAATTATTTCAAAATTATTTCAAAATTGTTTCAAAATTGTTTCAAAATTGTTCCAAAATTGTTTAAAAATCGTTACAAAATCGTTTCGAAATTGTTTCAAAGTTGTTTCGAAATTTTTTCAAAATTGTTTCAAAATTGTTTCAAAATTTTTTCAAAATTGTTTCAAAATTGCTTCAAAATTGCTTCAAAATTGTTTCAAAATTGTTTCAAAATTTTTTCAAAATTGTTTCAAAATTGTTTCAAAATTATTTCAAAATTGCTTCAAAATTATTTCAAAATTATTTCAAAATTATTTTAAAATTGTTTCAAAATTGTTTCAAAATTGGTTCAAAATTGTTTCAAAATTGTTTCAAAATTGTTTCAAAATTGTTTCGAAATTGTTTCAAAATTGTTTCAAAATTGTTTCAAAATTGTTTCAAAATTGTTTCAAAATTGTTTCAAAATTGTTTCAAAATTGTTTCAAAATTGTTTCAAAATTGTTTCAAAATTGTTTCAAAATTGTTTCAAAATTGTTTCAAAATTGTTTCAAAAATTGTTTCAAAATTGTTTCAAAATAGTTTCAAAATAGTTTCAAAATTGTTTCAAAATTGTTTCAAAATTGTTTCAAAATTGTTTCAAAATTGTTTCAAAATTGTTTCAAAATTGTTTCAAAAATTGTTTCAAAATTGTTTCAAAATTGTTTCAAAATTGTTTCAAAATTGTTTCAAAAATTGTTTCAAAATTGTTTCAAAATTGTTTCAAAATTGTTTCAAAATTGTTTCAAAATTGTTTCAAAATTGTTTCAAAATTGTTTCAAAATTGTTTCAAAATTGTTTCAAAATTGTTTCAAAAATTGTTTCAAAATTGTTTCAAAATTGTTTCCAAATTGTTTCAAAATTGTTTCAAAATGGTTTCAAAATTGTTTTAAAATTGTTCCAAAATTGTTTCAAAACTGTTCCAAAATTAGAACAAGAAACTTCGTTACCAGATGGCCTATTGAAATAAAACTCTCTCCTGCTTTGTGATTTACTTAATATTGTACATGAAATAATTTCACTAGCAGTATTTATTTTGACCGGAGTAGACTCTTGAAGACATAATCCTGCAATCCTCAATCAACAAGCAAAATTCAAATTGAGCAATCAAAGTGATACTTCGTCAACTCCCCTCCGGTCTTCGCCTTGAAATAGGCAAAACATACACTCACTCGCGAGTCGTACAACATAATCAAACATTAATACGCAGATTACACGAACATTTCGCGAAGGGTAACATTGGGTAATACTCACTGCAGGGAGCAAATTATGCAGAACTCCATCCAATCGTTTTGAACCGCAGCGAGACTGGCTGGAAGCTGGAATTGAGACGCAGAAACCCGCCAAAGTTGTCGCGGGGTGTTGATTGATAAATTTTGCACAGCATTACTTAATTTTCGCGAATTGTAATCAGCACCGGCAACGCAGACGAAGAAGGGAACTCGAAACAAAAAAAAACCAGAACACATTTCTCATTTCCTTTGGCCGGGTTGCTGCGATGAACGAACTTCGGTAGCGAGAGTCGACTTCTGTCTTTCCGTCGGGTCGGGTGGAACGCGCGTAGGTGTGGCTGTGGGGTATGTTTATCTTCAGAAGTTCAACCAGATCGGGGGAAACTTCGGTGTCGGAAAGACACGAATACACACAGTCACGTACCCAGAGGGGGGGCCCAAGGGGCCCTGGCCCCTCCCGAAATCAAAAACAGATATATAATTATTTAGAAGGTCTCAGACATGTGTTACAGAAATAACAAGACGGTAAACGTAAAGAAATATAATACAATAACACAATTCCAGTGGAAAAGTTCAAAGTGTCTGTTAAAACGCCCGTAAAAGGCACACCGAAAATTAGGTACATAAACAATCTTCAGTAGCATTATTTTTTTATCTTTGGGCCCCTTCCGAGAAACGAAATCCTGGGTACGGGCCTGAGTACACATATATTGACTCCCCGGCTGTTAGAGACGGTGAGTGAGTACTCGGTAGTAAAAAGGCTGCCGACAGCATAAAAATTAATGTTACTTGTTTCTAATTTTTTTTTCGTGGTTTATCGTCTAGCTACATTCAGGTTCAGTGTGGTGTAGAGATGTCGTAAGGACTGGTACATTTTGCAATCGAGCGGAGATAGCAGGAGAACATACAAATGGGAACTTTGTACAAGATCACTGGTGGATGTTTTGGTTGTGGAGTGAACTAAGCTCCAGGAAGTTTGTCGTAAGCAGAATGCAATGGGAATAAAATTGAGATCGAGTCTCATTTTTTTTAGTTACTGTAGTTCTCCCCCTTGAACCATCTATAAGAAATTCGAGTGCCATTATTTGCCACGTAGACACACTCAAACACACAAGTACATTATTTAACTCGACGAACTGAGTAGAACAGTATATCGCACTCGGCTTATCGGACATTTTGATTAACTGAAGGAGAGGAAATGTTGATGCTTTACCTACTTTCCGGAAGGACGACGACTCATCATTCTATTGGATAGGTGTAGCAGAACTGGAGATTTAATTAGATATGAGGTCTAAGATCCACTCTAAGCTAACGATTCGACCATGGTATAAGATAGCTCCAAGAATGAAAAGTTGGGTTTCATTCCAAATCTCTCCGACTGATGTCATTCCTGTCGAATCGTGAGTCCAATTTTCATGATCACTTGCTCCATGTAATTACCAATTCAACACACAGGAGAGCGGCAATGGTGAAAAGACTTCAGTAGCCAATAGATTGATTTCTTCGATAAAATCAATACCTAAGTTTAACTCTACAGCGCGTATTATAAAACTTTGGATTGAATAAAAAAAACAACTTTTATGATTGATTTGCTCATTGAGAAGATTCCCTTTCCACCAAAAACTTGCTCTCTGAGAGGGATTACAATTCCCGAAAAGTTTCTATTAGAAAGTTCAAACTAGATAACTCTGTATTACTACTCAATGCACTGATATCGCTTATTTTAACTTAGGACTGTGTCTTTGTTTTCTAAATAGAAGTGCCAATTAAAAATACGGAAAAAAAATCGTGCAAACAATGGTTCGATTACGTAAAACTATATATTTCAGATAATTGGTGGTCAAAACTTCAATTAATAACGAACAATGCATAATTTTTCCTGTTTACCAAGCCGTTTTTATACTTTCCCTAAGCACAGATGACAAATTCTTATACATAAGATTTACAACAAATTTACATAAAAATAAAAAATATCCGAAAAGCGGAGGAAAATGGAGAAACTAGGTGAAAAAATTACAAATGAATGAAGAATTGAAAAGGGCATGAAAAATCTACTGGAAAGCAGAAAATTGACAAAAGAGCAAAGTAAAAATATACGTGGAAGTTAAAAAAAAACAAAAATTGAAAAAAATACATAACATTTGAAAAATTTGTCTCTTAAGAGTGAGAAAAAGGGATTGACAAAATAGCGATAATTTTTGCATTAAATGTGTAGTTAACAATTGATAAAACAGCAAAAAATTTGTCGGTGAAAATTGGTTGAAAAATTGACCACGGAATGAAACATAACCATAAAAATAAAAAACTGTCAAAAATGAACAAATATTAATATATAAAACTGGATATTGATAGGACAACAAAAAAAATAGCATAAAGACTGTCCCAGAAAGTATGGACGCAAAAAAAATCGCTGCCATTTCGCAATGGTTGAGAATCTGTCAAATTTTATGGCTGCGTCCTGTTGTTTACACTCTTCTCTAACCACTTGTGCAGTTGTCGCCAATAAGTCTGTACGGAATTTAATGAGGAACGTTCGCAAGAAGGTGCGCCAGCTAGTCTACATTGGCTAAGTAGCAAATGTAGAGAATAATATTCTGTTGTTGCAGTCTAATATTATGAGTATATCGCATAAAATTTGAATATATAACACTTGTGAATTTTTTACAGCGAAATCAAAGTACGTCCATACTTTCTGGGACAGTCTTTAGAACTTGAAAACCTAACGAAAAAGAGAAAAATTGACAGAAGAACAAAGATTTAGCGAAAATGTATCAAAATTGACAGATGAGTGAAAAATTACCTTAGGAAAACTAAAAACATGGATCAAGAAGTGAAAACTTGACCAGAGAACGACAAAATTGCAGAAAAGCAAGGAATTGACTTTAACTAATAATTTTCGTGTATGAGATGTCTACTTGAGCGCAGATGAATGGTGATACCGTTACCCTATTTGCAAAAAAATTGATAAATATTTTTGAAAAGATAATGTAATAATGTAAAATTAACTGAATAGTAAAACATTGATAAAAGAAAATGGAATCGAAAATTGATAGTAAAAAAGCAAAAAAGTAATATTAGTTCGAGAATGGACAAAAATAACACAAAAATAACAAAATAAGCTTAAAATTGACAATAGAGTGAAAGATTGAACAGTTAAGGTTTAATGATGAAAGGAATGAAGAGCAAATAAAGAAAAGAATAGAGAACGATGAAAAGAATGAAAAGTATAGAACGAAAATAATAACATTGAAAGATGAAAAATATATTGGGAATACAAATTAATTCGGTCCATCCGTTTCAAGAGGATCTGTCAATAATATCCAGTAATATTTTTTTGAAAAAAACCTAGTTTTTCGCTGTGTAAATTATGAGCAATTTCGTGTTAACTAAGCATCAGTTGCGGGAAGTTTTAGTTTTCTCTTTTAATTGGAAGCAAAGTGCAGCTGAAGCGCATCAAATGCTTGTGGATGCTTATGGTGATAACGTTCCAACTGATAAATCATGTATTCGACGTGCCAAGAATGGAAATTTCAGCACTGAAGACAGGCCTCGCTCTGGATAATCAAAAAAATTCGAAGACAAACAATTGGAGGCATTACTCGATGAAGATCCGTGTCAAACGCAAGAGGGGCTTGCAGAATCATTAAAGGTGACACGACAAGCAGTTTCTGTACGATTAAAATCCATGGGAATGATGTACCTTAAGAACTGAAACCGAGAGACATTGAAAAGCGATTTTTCACATGCAAACAGCTGATTCAAAGGCAAAAGAGAAAGATTATTTAGGGGTTTGGTACCACGTGGGTACCGGATTTGTGCTAAGTACACATAACTATTTTCATTTTTTTTACGTTTCGCTTTCAGCACATCAGTGCGTCTTTCTGCACGTTTCGTTTCTTTCGGCACGTCAGTAAAGACATAGCACTTCGGTGTGATAAGTGTATATGTAAATAGCATTAACTTTACGTCTGCTCAGCGGTTTATGTTGAACCGTTAGGTGGCGTTAGCAGTTCAAAAATTTCCAATCTTGAGGAATCACCATGGGGAAGGGGTTCCATATCACAATAGAATTTTTTCCAATGCCAATAAACTTAGAGTTGCATGAAACGTCGAAATTAAGTGTCATCTAGGAAAAAACTTGTTCTGAAAACTCGACTTTCTGGGACTTAAAAAAATGTTACAAAGCAAAGTCTTGACATTACATGCCTTTTGTGGAATTTGGCCTTTCTGTTTCAACAGACTTCGCAGCCGATTCATAGTGTAAAGATCCTACTGACACTAAGAACCCTTCCAGGTCGGGGCTCGAAAATACAACAACTGGCTTGTAAGACCAGCGTCCTAAGCATTGAACCGCCAACCCGGGACTAAAAAAAATGTTGAGATTTCCGAAATCGAAAAACTTTTTTAATACCAAATATATTAATTACTCCCAGAAAGTCGATTGTTTAAAAAAAAAATATATTTTTTAGATGACCCTTTTTCTCGACGTTTCATGCAATTCTAAGCCTTTTGCCATCCAGAAGAAATTTTCAATTTTGGAAATCTCAAAAAAAAATTCAAGTCCTATAGAGGTTTAAAAAAAAATTCTAGATGACACTAAATCTCGACGTTTCATACAATTCTAAATTCTGCCATCAAAAATAAATGTCGATTTCGGAAATCTCAAAAAATTTCCCAGAAAGACAATTTTCTCAAAAAAAATGTTTTCGAGATGACACTAAATCTCGACGTTGCATGCAAAATTAAGACTTTTGTAATAAAACATTTTTTCGGAAATTTCATGTAAAGTATTGTATTGTACTTCAGTTTTGTATGAACAATTAACATTTTCATTAAAATCGAGTTTGCGTTTAATTTCTTACCGTATCGAAACCTTCCAAACCTTCAGTCTTCAGAACCAGCCAATTACACCCTTCGAACATGTTTTGAGATAGCACACTTAGGATATTTTTCTACAGACGCTCCTGCATAAAACACATAATAAGAATAGAATCATTATTTATACACAAAAAAATTCTTATGTCTTAATTTTGCTTTCTGCGTCAAATTATATAAGGATTATTTGTAAAATGCTAATTTATGAGTTGCAAGGAATGCTGCAAACTTACTGCATTTGAACCTATTCGCACCCTCTCATTCTACTACTAACGCAGAAGGCGATAGCACCCAGTCGACGCCGTTATATTAACCACCATAGACACCATAGACACACGGGGATGCATGCCATAGGAGCTTGTGAGCACTTAGTTATCTCACCTTTTGACGACCTATCTATCGCTAAACGAAATAAGAGATGACTCTAAAATATTGGCACCCATTATTGTCATTCAGTACTGATTCAATTGGCAAATATCGGACAACTGGCGATACAGTAATGATTATGTTTAGATTAGTTTTCGATAACGAAGGTAAGAAAAAGTTTTTGTTAGAAAAAAAATTAGATAGAAAATTCTAATTTTGAATTTTCGGAGTTTAAGTTTTCAATATTTCCATGTAACTATTATTTCTAGTTCACATAGGAAAAGCGCAAAACTTAAATGGTCGTATTTTTATGAATAAATTACCATTCCAATTCTCCAATATCGTCGCTTGAAAATGACTGCATGTCACAGCCATTGCCCCTCGGCTTCTGCACAGCCGCCGTGTCTGTTATTCCGTTTGAGATTGAGCCCACAATCGACAATGAAATAAATAAATGGAATTAGATAACGCTCAATTAAAATTTACTCAATTCCGTATCTCCGCTTAACTTTTGATTCCTGCTCGCTTCCCGCCCCACACACACAGCCGACGATCGACGACGATTGCCCCGGGGCGGGGTTCGGTCGGTTTGAAGATTTGTTCACTGCTCGGCTTCGGAAGACAACCCGTTTCAAATTCCCATTCGCAAACACACAGAAGTATAAACAGCGTGGCACCTGGCATCGAGAGCCGGTATTTTATATCACTGTCTTTAAACCTTCGACTCCTACGAGTTTAGATAGCGCCCCAACACAGCGAGGGCCAAGCAGAACAAGCAGAGTGCAACTCAATAAAATCTAAGCTTTGCTTACAAATAATTTTATTAGATTTTACCAACAAACGCCGGTTCCCAGTGGGGGGGAGTAGAGGGCAACCCACAGACCTGCCATCGGTAGTAGAGCAGCTCCCCCCTGAGGGAGACAAAACGATTAAGACAAAGCGCACCTTTGCCTTTACTGGATCAGGCGACTAGGTTGGCAAGATATCTAGAAATGTGCATTCTCCTCTGGTCCAGTGGTCTCTGGTTCCGACGAAAGTGCACAACCCTACAGGCGGAGAAATAGTTGCTGGTAGCTAACAAGACCGCACCGAAGACAGATAGTTTCACGCATTGGATGTATGGAAATTGGTAACCGAGAAAGGAGCCGAGCCGGAGAGTTGGAAGAAATGGCCTCCGGACGCTTTTCAGTACTTAATAGTTAGTTACCTGATTACCGAGGCCTTCGGGGATTAGACGTCCCGGGAATGGCAAGGCCTAATCTTATGAGGCAGTAAACGACTCTTGCTGCCAACTCAATGAGCGATGCATGTCGGAAAGAAAGTCTGTGCATGCTTGACAGAAACGGCATAGAACGGGTAACGTTTGGCAAGAAGAAATCGTTTCATAACGTTTACATGCATGATGAATCTATTTTTGATTATTTTCATTTAAGAAATATTGTCATCAAATATTAATCTAAACAGAGTTGTTGATGATTTGCGGTGAGATCTGCGATTTGCTAAAAGATCCATTTCCACCCGGAACAACTAAAAGTTTTGTAAGTGACGTTTTGCAACTACCAATTCAATACGAGTCAGAAATTTAAAAGTTCAAGAAAGAAAAAAATTGTTGTCACATTGGCGTAAGACGTTTTAGCGTTGAAAATCGAGGACTATTCTGTAGAAGCCTGTAGAAGTAGTGATGGATCCTCGAAATGCTGCCAAATCAATGCACTCGAAAGACTCCAATCAGGGACTCCTTACTTGCAATGTGATCACGGAAAAATTTTGCTCGCGCTTCGCTAAAATCCGAACTACCCGCGCACCAAGTTTGTGAAACTGATGGCTGTCGTCGAATCAACTGTCACATATTTTAAAAAAAAGTTCAGTTTGTTTCAAGCAAAATCAATGTTCGGTTCTATTCCGGGCGAATTCAGCTTTTTCACTCAAGCCAGCTTCTGTCACAGCCGAAATAAAATGCCATGGAGTGGTATAACGAAAACAAGTGAGTATCTTACGTCCTAATTAACCCCCATAAAGGAAAGAACTTTATTAACACCCCTAATACCAAGCCTAAAAAAGTTACGCGAAGCACCAAGCCTCAAAAAAAGTTGGAACGGTAACTTTGAGCTACCATAGCTCAGTTGTTACTTGACCAATTTCGATAAATTTTTCACCCTCGAATTTTGTGAAGTTTGTAGATTATTTTAAGTATATCATTATTGGCAATCTTTTAGGAAAAACTAATGAAAATCAGATTTTTCCTGTTCCAAGTTTTTTTTCGAGCTCAAAACGTGCCCTATCTGCATTCATGCGGCACCTGCATCGCGAATCGGATATTGAGAACTTCAACTTTACCGAGTCATAACTTTGTTGTTAGTCAACCGATCTTCAAAATTTGTTCACCATTGGAAAGGTAATACTTCCAAAAATAAAATACACTGAAAAATCGAAAAATAGGGTTATCTACCCAAAGTTATAATGAAAACTGTAGATAGATGACCTAAGAAAAGATGAGACTTTTTACTATGATCGTTAATATCTCGAAATTCAAAGCGATGACCTATATATTTTTATACATCATTCGATTGCTAGTGATGCCAGCTACAATTTTCGCTCAATTACCATTCCTACACAATCAGAAGAAAACATTGAGAAATCGATAAATTTATAAATATATATGAATTTTTCATTTTTTTCACATGTTTGTATATAACTCGAAAATTAAAGCGATGACATGTACATTTTTTTGATTCAGAATATTGGAATCATTACCAGAAACAATGTATTGATGATCAAAATTATATATCCGTTCAAAGAATCTCAAGAAATTTGGTACAAATACAGAGAATTTGTGTTATTGGGAAAATTTTGCCAAACAACATGAAATCAAAACTTTTAAATTTTATGACATATATTTTTTTATTATTTTAGTTGGAAATTTATTATAAACAAAATTTACAAAAAAAAAACTGAAACTTGGATTTCACTGAAAATTTTAAAATTTTTAGTAAATGACCTAAAACTCTTAAAATATTTTTGTATTGGACAAACGATCTAAACAATTTTTATGCACAACACAAACGCATTTGATAACTACTAAAATTCTGGTTTTGTTGTAGGTTTGCCGTAGAATCTCAAAAAATAGATAAAAGATCGGAAATTTTAAAATTTCCGAGTTAAATTGCATTGCACAGTGGTCCGGATCCACAGTTTAGGGGGACAAAAACATTTGTGGCTTAACCTTATACTTTAGAGCTATGATGTCTTCAAAACAAATGATCAGTGAAGATAAGCCATATGTCGATGTACATGGTATTAGGGTGGCTCTTATTATTAAGGCGATCCAAAACTTATTTTCCGGATGTATTGAGATAAAGGACTGCATTCTTCGGCAAAATTGTAGATAAACTTATATCGAGCAGCTTTGCTGAGGACATCATAGTAGTATCTGCAACGGTTTTAGTGTTTCAGCTATTTTTAAAGAGCAACTTAGGGTGTTCCTCAAAAAATCAGATTTTTTGCTCTAGCATTTATATTTTTCTCTTTTCGTATAGGTATCTTTGAACATCTTTTAGAGTTTGTCAAAACCAATTTTTTAATGACTGGCGTGTTCAGGTAGCGTTTTCTGAACCGAAGTTATGAGCCAAACTAGTTCAAAAACAGGTTATTTTTAAACTGCTATATCTAACATTGAGGAAAACGAAAAAAAAATCCGTTTCTTGTATTTGACAAAAAATATTTTCGAGCATGTTTATAAAAAAAGGCGGAGGAGATATTTTTTAAAATTTTTTTAAATTATGTTCATACATTGGATTTTTTCATTGAAAAATATTCGTATCAGTCATTTATTAGCTATATAAGGTATTTTTGTCTTCTAAAGTGTCAAATTAATTCAAGTGCATATTCGGGAAGAAATCGTTCTGCATTCTTCGGGGAATGCAGAATGGTGTCGCTTTTGTAAAATCTCTAACGCCTCTCGGTGGTTGGAGGTTCTATCAACCGTGCATTTTGGCACCTGCAGATCGTTCAGCATCCTTTCGGGGATGCGAGACGACTTATTTCTTTATGTTTTGTGCTGTTTTCCCACCTCACCCTATTCTCAATTCCCTTCCATGTTCCTTTTATCCTTCCCTTCCCATCAGGAAGTTGATGAGAAGCTACGCAAGGCACGAATCTGCAAATAACTAGCGGAACATGCCACTTGAACCAATTAAATCTGATAACATTGGTGCAGGGTTTCATTCAGTAAAAAGCATTCAAACGAAGAGGTTGTTTTTCGAGACGAAGACAACTGTAAGCTGCGAATAGATTGGTTGGTAGGTGCTAATCGCAAAGGCTGCTGCAAAGCCAATATTCGGGGCGATTCCAGTTTCATAAGTGCCTGAAATAGTGGAACTCACTTCACTGAGAAAGATGGCCTAACCGATTTGAGAACTGTTTCAATTTGTAGGTTACACTAGTTCATGCACTAGCTTTCATGTTTTTCAAAAATCAAACAAAACTGTTTGAAGAATACATTTTTATATGAGAATAAGAGAGATATGAGAAAGACATCATTACACAACAAGGTGGATAAAAACAAGTTTTTTCCTTATTTCGTATGATTTTTGTGCTAAATTCAGAATTCTACTTTTCTAAATTGTTTACTAATAGAAAATTCAAATAATTTCCAATTCTATACATTCCGAAATAATTCTAAGTTTGTGATATTTAAATTCTAATATTCTATCGATTATAATTGATGTCGTTTAGGATAGCGGAAAATTTAAGATATATTTTTTTGTTCTTAATTGCTAGTAAAACAAAAATCAAGCAATATTTTATTTTTAAATTTTAGTTGGTTTCTTTGGCCATGGGTTAGTATATGGAATTCGTATAAATTTACGTTTTATTTCTTTTTGTACAAAGCCATTGAAATAATTTAAAATTTTCGTGTTGTCACAAAATTTATTTTATTAATAGAAACAAATTCTACGTCTCTTTGAAACAGATGAAATCAAAACGGATTCCAATATTTGCAGAAACGTTGGAACGCAATATATATCAGAAATTTTGAAATTTCCCATCTTCTATCGATTTTTTGAGATTTTACGGAAAACCTAAAACAAAAAAACCTAATTTTAGTAATTAACAATTCCGTTTGGGTTGTGCATAAAAATTGTTTAGATCTTTTGTCCAATACAAAAACATTATTATTTTTAGAGTTTAGGTATATTTACCAAAATTTTTAAGATTTTCAGTGAAATCCAAGTTTCAGTTTTCTTTGTAAATTTTGTTCATAATAAATTTCCAACAAAAATAATAAAAAAATATATGTCATAAAATTTCAAAGTTTTGATTTGTTTTTTTTTTTGGCAAAATTTTCCCTATAATAGAAATTCTCTATATTTGTACCAAATTTCTTGAGATTCTTTGAACGGATATATAATTTTGATCATCAATACATTGTTTCTGGTAATGATTCCAATATTCTGAATCAAAAAAATGTACATGTCATCGCTTTAATTTTTGAGTTATATACAAACATGTGAAAAAAATTGAAAAATTCATATATATTTATAAATTCATCGATTGTTTAATGTTTTCTTTTGATTGGGCAGGAAAGGTAGTTGAGCGAAAATTGTAGCTGGTATCACTAGCAATCGAATGATGTATAAAAATATATAGGTCATCGCTTTGAATTTCGAGATATTTACGATCATTGTAAAAAGTCTCATCTTTTCTTAGGTCATCTATCTACAGTTTTCATTATAACTTTGGGTAGACAACCCTATTTTTAGTTTTTTTCAGTGCATTGTATTTGTGGAAGTAGTACCTTTCCAATGGTGAACAAATTTTGAAGATCGGTTGACTAACAACAAAGTTATGACTCGGTAAAGTTGAAGTATTCAATATTTTCTATGCGACGTTTATGCCAAAGTAAAGAAAATTGGAAAGCAGATAGGGCATATTAGGCGCGTGAAAAAAACTTGGAACGGGAAAAATCAAATTTTCATTGGTTTTCCTTTGCCAATCGTCTGCTACAAAGTTTCGGAATCAATCTACGAACTTCACAAAATTCGATGGTGTAAAATTTATTGAGATTCGTTGAAAAACAGCTGAGCTATGACGGCTCAAAGTTACCGTTCCAACTTTTTTTGAGGCTTGGTATTTGGAGTGTTAAGGGCATCGACAACGAAGATACATTGCTTCAGATACCGGATAAAAATCCCTACACACAGCTTTCGATGAAAACAATTGCATCATATTGCCACACGCCACGTCGAACACACTCAAACGTTCAAAGGAAGACGAGTGCACTTCTATTGGACAAAATTCTACGTCTCCATAATGGGATTTTGTATGTAACACTTTCATGTTCTACACTACTCTTTGCAGCAGTGGATTATTCTAAATCGTTGGGTTGCGGACTTTCGTAAAACGGGTATAAATTTATTATGTTTGAAAAATGTCTTTTCTGTCTACGCTTGAAGATACCTGGTTTTTGACGTAGGACTACGTCTTTGTTTTCTATATAAAAATACGAAAACTAAACAGTGATTGGTTGCTAATCAGGTTTTGAACACCTACAGTTCAACCATTTTTTAACAGATTTTCGATATCATTACACCCTCTGCTTGAAAATATTTCTACCCATCGATTCGAGTAGATTTTTTTTTATTCAGTAGTATAATATATATTTTTAGGCACACTGCTTAAGCTCTAAGATGCCAAGGGTATTTCCTAATCTTAATTAACGACTAACTTAAAACTAGAATAGTATCATTAGATTATGTCGTCTAGAATTTTTGGAAAAAGCTTTTAGCTGGCGTTCGGCAGTGGTCGGTGAATTGAATATTGCATGACTTCCAGTTGGTGCTATCTATGGCCGCTTCCTTTCAGTTCGTGTGGGTCCGCGGGAAACACCCCCAGGCTACGAAGGCCCGGCGGGTGGCCCGCATGCTGGTCATCGACTGGAGCGTAGGACGGTAGGCGGTGATGGTGATGTTACGAAGAGATGAAAAAATAAAAAAAGTAAATATTGTGGAAACCGAGGTAAATAGGGGGTATGGAAACAAAATGTCTGAAAACTACAGAGATCTAATTAGTTGCCATCGAGATGGTGAAGAGACGGGGGAAGGTAGAACGAAAAGTTAGTGACAAAAAAGATCTTGTTAGTTCCAATGAAGATGGTGGACAGGGACGGTGATCGAGAGAATCGGGCGGATGTTAGTGTCGAACCTGTAGGTGGAGATTATACTTTCTGAGCGAGGTATAACAGGTTACACTTGGATATTAATGTGTTTGAGGTACTGGTATATAAGAAGCATATAAGAGATATCCCGACTAGCCAACACATCTCGGACCGGAACTTCAGGTGGTCTACCTCGGGCCCTTGGGGAGTCCTTTAATAAAGACCTGGCGTCACGATACTCCGTACACGTCCATACGACATGCTCGATGTCCTGATAACCGTCACCACAAGCGCAGAGACCGCTCTCCACGATTCCAATACGCCGGAGATGCGCGTTGAATGTGTAATGGTTTGACATGAGCCGAGACATCACACGAATGAAGTCACGACTCACGTTCATCCCCCTGAACCAAGGTTTCGTCGATACCCTAGGGATAATGGAATGCAGCCATCGTCCCAGTTCGCCATTGCTCCATGAAGTTTGCCAACTTTCGAGAGTTTTCTGACGAAAGATACTGAAAAATTCATTGAAGCAGATTGGTCTTTCGTAAATATCACCTTCTAATGCGCCCACCTTAGCCAATGAGTCTGCCTTTTCATTGCCCGGAATGGAACAATGCGAAGGGACCCAGACTAACGATATTAAATAAGACCGTTCAGATAAAGTTCGCAAGTGTTCCCGTATTTTCCCCAGGAAATATGGGGGATACTTTCCTGGCTTCACTCCGCGGAGAGCTTCTATTGAACTTAGACTGTCCGTGACAATGAAGTAATGGTCTTTGGGCAACGTTTCAATGATCTCAAGAGTGTACTGAATAGCAGCTAATTCTGCGTCGTAGACTGAAGCCGGATCACTGAGTTTGTACGAAGCGGTGATGTTCTGATTGAAGATTCCGAAGCCTGTGGACCTGTTGATGTTTGATCCGTCAGTGTAAAACATCTTTTCACAGTTGACTGTTCTGAATTTATTATAAAACATATTTGGGGCCACTTGAGGGCGTACGTGATCCGGAATCCCACGAATCTCTTCTCTCATGGATGTGTCGAAAAACACAGTAGAATCAGAAGTATCCAAGAAATGAGCACGGTTGGAAACAAACGAAGAAGGATTAATATTCTGAGCCATGTAATCAAAATACAAGGACATAAAACGGGTCTGAGAATTAAGCTCGATAAGCCTTTCGAAGTTTTCAATCACCATTGGATTCAAGATATCGCATCGGATTAGCAATGGATATGAGAGATCCCAGAATCGATTTTTCAACGGTAGGACGCCCGCGAGCACTTCGAGACTCATCGTATGAGTCGACTGCATGCAACCTAAGGCAATACGCAAACAACGATACTGAATTCTTTCCAGTTTAATGAAATGGGTGTTCGCGGCGGATCGGAAGCAGAAGCATCCATATTCCATTACGGACAATATCGTTGTTTGGTAAAGCCTGATCAAGTCTCCTGGGTGGGCACCCCACCAAGTTCCGGTTATTGTGCGAAGAAAATTGATTCTCTGCTGGCATTTTTGTTTCAGATACCTAATGTGACATCCCCAGGTGCCTTTGGAGTCGAACCAGACCCCGAGATATTTGAATGTGAAGACCTGAGCTATGGTTTCACCCCTTAGTTGAAGCTGTAATTGTGCTGGTTCTCGCTTTCTTGAAAATACGACCAGCTCAGTTTTCTCCGTAGAGAACTCGATACCCATTTGAAGAGCCCACGTCGACAAGTTGTCGAGGGTATCTTGTAATGGTCCTTGGAGATCGGCAGCTTTGGGTCCTATAATGGACACAACGCTGTCGTCGGCAAGTTGTCTTAGCGTGCAAGATGTGTTGATACATTCATCAATGTTGTTTACGTAAAAGTTGTATAAAAGGGGGCTTAAGCATGAGCCCTGAGGAAGACCCATGTAACTGAATCGTATTGTCGACAAATCACCATGTGCAAAATACATGTGTTTCTCGGACAATAGATTATATAAAAAGGTGTTCAAAACCGGCGAAAGACCATGCTGGTGCAGCTTCTTAGATAGGATATTTATAGAAACTGAATCAAAAGCCCCCTTGATATCTAGAAATACTGATGCCATTTGTTCTTTACGAGCAAATGCCATTTGAATTTCGGTTGAGAGCAACGCAAGACAATCGTTCGTTCCTTTACCCCTGCGGAAGCCGAATTGTGTATCTGAAAGTAAACCATTAGTCTCGACCCAATTGTCTAGCCGGAAGAGAATCATTTTTTCGAACAACTTCCGGATACAGGAAAGCATAGCAATCGGCCGATACGAATTGTGATCGGAAGCTGGTTCCCCAGGTTTTTGAATGGCGATAACTCTCACTTGTCTCCAGTCGTGTGGAACAATATTACCCTCGAGGAACTTGTTAAATAAATTCAGCAAGCGCCTTTTGGCAGAGTCAGGAAGATTTTTCAACAAGTTGAATTTAATTCTGTCTAACCCCGGGGCCTTATTGTTACATGACAAGAGCGCAAGTGAGAACTCTACCATCGAAAACGGTGTTTCGTTTGTATTCGAAGTCGCGGCGCGGGATATCTTCTGTTCCGGAACAGAATCAGGACATACTTTTTTAGCGAAATCGAATATCCAGCGGTTAGAATATTCCTCGCTTTCGTTCGTTGTGTTTTGGTTGCGCATTCGTCGGGCTGTGTTCCAAAGAGTGCTCATCGATGTTTCTTTTGTTAATCCGTCAACAAACCGTCGCCAGTAACCTAGTTTCTTTGCTTTAACTAAGTTCTTCATTTGCTTATCTAGTGCTGCGTAATTTCTATAATTATCAGGTGTTCCATATTTTCTGAACTTTCTGAATGCTAAAGATCTTTCCGCGTTCAGTGATGAGCACTCTCTCCACCACGGCTTGGGAGGACGAATGTTGGTATTCGCGCCGGGTACACGTTTCGTCTGAGCTTGAATCGCAGTGTCGAGAATCAAGCCAGCCATAAACGTATACTCTTCCTCCGGAGGAAGTTCTTGTGTTGTTTCTAGTTTCTCAGATATCGATATTGCGTAGCATTTCCAATCAATATTTCGTGTGAGGTCATACAAAACATTGATTGTTTCCGATGGTCTTAATCCGCTGGCGATTGAAATTACGATAGGCAGATGATCGCTACCGTGGGGATCAGGGATTACCTTCCACGTGCAATCCAACCGTAGCGATGTCGAGCAAAGGGATAAGTCTAGCGCACTTGGTCTTGCTGGTGGTGCAGGAATTCGTGTCATTTCTCCCGTATTCAAGATTGTCATATTGAAATTGTCGCAAATATCATGGATCATAGCTGATCTGTTATCGTCATGAAGACAACCCCATCCCGTACCGTGAGAGTTAAAGTCTCCTAAAACTAACGTCGGTGCGGGAAGAAGTTGCATGATACTGCTGAGCCAGTGGTACCCAACTGAGGCTCTAGGGGGAATATAGATGGAAGCAATACAAAGGTCCTTGCCTTTAATTGTGACATGACATGCGACAACTTCAATACCTGATATCGAGGGGAGGTTAATTCGAAAGAAGGAATAGCACTTTTTTATCCCCAAAAGTACTCCTCCGTAGGGATTATCTCGATCCAGGCGAATTATGTTAAAATCGTGGAAGTTTAGTGATACATCAGAAGTTAACCAAGTTTCGCACAATGCAAATGCGTCACATTTCAGATTATTTACTAAGTATTTAAAAGGATCTATTTCCGGGATGATACTTCTACAGTTCCACTGTAAAACAGTGATCGAATCCTTGACATCGTTCGAAAAATTAGCCATCGAAGGAAACGATTGCTGAGAGGAGGGGCCATTTTGCAGTCAGCTGCATCAAAAACATTTTAACTTTTGGCAGGAAAGTCATCAAAATACCTTTTAGGGGGTCAGAAATGTTGAAGACGGAAAATATAAAGTCCACAATGTCACTGAATTTTACAAGTCCAGCACTTGATGTGTTTTCTGGTTCCTTGGGGACTTTCGGGGTTTTGGGTGTCCCCGGAAGTGTTGGATATTCTTTCTCCGATTTCAAGTCTCCGGAACTAGGAGCTTTTGGCTTCTTCTTTTCGTTTTTTTTTACCAACACTTCCTTCTGCTGTTACTTTTGGAGGGCCTTCAAGAGATATCTTCGAACCCTTTCTAGGGAGTTTAGGAGATGATATATTTTTCCTCTTCCTAAAACTACGAGGGACAGTTGAAGATGTACCTTCTTGAGGATCGTCAGAGTCGCAATCGTCCGCAGACAAACAGGTGTAGGGGTTCTGTTCAGGTGGTGTGGCGATTTTCAGCATTTCTGCGAACGAGCGGTTTGATCGTTGCTTGAGAGATCGTTTCAAATGATCTCCACGCAATTTATACGCAGAACATGCTGTGAGGTCATGCGGGGCCGCCCCACAGTAAAGACACTTTTCAATGTCTCTGTCGCAAACGCCATCCGCATGACTCTCTCCACACTTCGAGCAGCGGGGCCGATTTCCACAATGGGAAGCTGTGTGTCCTAGTTGTTGACAACTAGTGCAATTCATTACCCGTGGTACGAAAAGTCGTACAGGTAGACGAACCCTGGCCAGGAGAACGAATTTCGGCAAAGCCGAGCCGGAGAAGGTCACCCGATACGAGTCCGAGTGGGGATAAGACTTTGTCCCATCCGCGGCGATCGATACTGAATGCAAACGTTTGCAGTCCAGTATCTTGACATTCTTAAGCAAGGGATCTTTAAAACATCCGACCCCATGTTTGAGAATGTCCTCGCATGTCAGACTGGGATCCGTGATCACTCCGTCTATCTCGACTTCGCGAGCTGGTATATAAACGCGGTAGTCCCGCGTAAAGTGATCGTTTCGAGCGATCTCATTAGCATGTTTCAGACTGGTCAACGAGACCCTGAGCTTATCGGGAGGAATTTTTGAGATAAATTTCAATGTTGGATATTTCGACGCCAAGTCATCAGATATTTTCAAAATATTAAGCGGTTTATTCTTCTCTTTGGTCCGAAAATAAACCACATAAAGGCCGGCCGAGGGTGAAGGCTCTTCGGGATACTGTTTAACCCGGTGAGTCTTACTATTTGGAGCAGATTTAGAATCTGTTTCCATTTTATCTTCGGGGGGCAGGGTAGAATTTAATGCACTTGCCATAGCGCGGTTGAGGTTCCGCGCAAATTATAGGGGGAGTCAAAATATAAGACGATAAAGGGACACGAAGGAAAAAAAATAATACTTAGCTAATGATCCGTAGCAACTCGGCCGCTGAGGCCAAGCGTTAGTTACAACGGCCTCTGAGAATTAATATGCACACAGCACCGGTTCACGGCACCACACTAAACGTCCGTTCACTGTTCGTATTGTTTTAACACAATAGCACCCGGCACTGTCTAACTGTATTTATTGTTTATACTGTATTGATCTTCTGCACAAGCTCGCGAATACAAAAGATTTGATATTAAATGACCTTGAAACGGATTAGAATGGATTAACGTACAGCTGCTCTAATGCAAACTACCATCCGATCGATACGACGGTCACGAAAGGAATGATTACTGGTTGTTCCGACGGATCACGTTTCGAGTAGATATAAACCATATATTTTAGAAAATTAGTGATCGAAACTTTTATTAGTAACGATCAATGTCTTATTTCAATTATTTTTCAATCCCTTATCATGGTTTCTTCAAAAAAGGACTACAGTTTTGAATACATTCGAGTAAGCGGTTTTGATAAGATTTGCGCTCTTCAATGAGTGAATTCGCATTTAAGAAAATCGTTTGCACAATACAAGAAGCAGTACCGAACCGACTTGCGCTCTGTTTGATTCGATAATTTAATTTATTTATCTTGTGAACCGTTCGCTTCACCATCCAAACTTTTGTCGAGATAACCCCAGATCTCAATGTTTCATGCTTTCCTGAAGACTTTCGGTAACAACAACAAAATTGCTTCAGCTCAGTAACCTCAATGTATATGAATTTCAAAATAATGAGATTTTAGTTTACATGGATTAATTTTGAGCATTTGAAATGTAGGATGATTTCATTGTTTATTTTTCATATCTCCATAAACAGATTTTGATTGAAGGTTAATTACTATTGATTTTCACTCGACAATTTCAAAATTGTTGCGAAATTCATAGATCATATCAAGTTTGATGCTTCAAATACTATGCTGTTTTTTTTTATTGTCGATGGAAAAGCATTCTGAGTAATTCCATGCGGAATCAGCTGACTGTTGGCGCGACTTAGATTTGCATGAAACTTTGCATATGTGATCGGTATGCAAATTAAGTATTTTTCACTGATCTAGAGATTTTTTTCACTTAAGCCTAATTTTCGAAAGGGCGTATGTGTCTGCACATACTTATTTAAGACTAGAAAAGCGAACGCAAGCGCAATTTCAGTACATGTTTGGCTGAATCCATTATTATACGCCAGAGACAGAATGATTGCCCGACAATAAACCGAAGTCAACACGAGTGTTTTGAAGCGGCACGAGTACCTTGAAGGACGTCCCAATGGGACGGAAATATCACAATGTCGGTATTCTGGGATCGGTATAGTATACTTTAGGAGGACTACCTCAAATCAGAAACAAGTCAGTATTAGCGTGCCATAATGAAGCGATTGAAGACCGAAATCACTGTGAAATGATGTCTTCCTTGGGTATCCCCCTTGTTCACCTGATCTGGCTTCCTCGTGCTATTATCTGTACTCAAACGTTAATTTATCTCTGAGAAATTTATGTGAACTTCGTTTTGGAATTTCAGACCACTACCTCCGGAACCTGAATCCGAATCCAGTATAACCAAAGTAAGTGTACGGCCATCTACTAATACGACTTGCAAATTTAGATGATGTTTTCCCTTCTGCACGAATCGGCTGTGCTACTACTCTATGCAGCGAATTGTCATTGTAAGCCGGAATGTAAAAGAATATATAAATATTTAGAAGGTCTTAGACATGTTTTACAGGAATAACATGACAGTAAACGTAAAGAAATGTAATACAATAACCTTCTCTCGGGTACAGTCACAAATTTTATTTGAATACTACATAATGACAGTTCCAGTGTCTGTTAAAAACGCCGGTAAAAGACACACCTTGAATTAGGAACATAAGGAATCTTCAGTAACATTATTTTTTTTATCCGAGGGCCTCTCCCGAAACGAAATCCTTGGTACGGGCCTGGCTCCGAACAATCAAATATTATTCTTCAATTTACGTTCAATGAGAACGTTCATAGAGTGCTACTTCCTAGATGCAGCCATTTTCCAGATATATGAGAAACATAATCTAGAAAATGGACATTTCATGAGAGTAAGCCGTCTTTTATAATTTAGTCTGGGTTCTCCATCGCCACATTTATTGTTTTTGTAATCCTCATATAACATTTAATAAATTATTCATCGACATCAAGACGATGCATTGCCGTTTCAACCTTCCGAGCGAAAAGACGTGATTTGGATTTACTGCGAAAGCATTGAAAACCAGTTGTGTGTGTGTGATAAAGTGGTCGGACGATATTGTGTGATAGACAATAGTGCTTTTTCCTCTGAGAGGTTTTTTTTCGCATTATATAATAGAACAGTGCCTTATTGTGAGCGGTCGATCGAAACGGTACCGTTAGCCGGTTATTGTTCCGCCGATCAAGGCCAAGTGTGCGGATTATAAACAAGCGGCCATTGTTCCCTGTGTCGATTGTGATCGAACATGCCTTTTCCTCGGTGAGATTTTTTGCACCTTCGCACCGAACCGTTAGCTGGTGCTTTGTGCTTTTCCTCGTAGAGGTTTTTTGGCGACCGTTCCTTGCAACTGTACAACAAGCTAAGTATTGCTTTTTTTCTTTATTCTGCCCTTATTACAGTTTATTGTTGCATCCCTCTTATAATTTACCACTTGCCTAAATATAACCTCGTGCTACAGTAAGCACAATGAGTCCTCCCCCTCCAGACGAAGAAATGAAGACAGATCCTAATCCGCCTGTTGTTGACAGTAATAAAACCCCCCGGATTAAGGAATATTCCGATGAACCCTCGCTATCGACCGGTCCATATGTGGTGTACTTCCGGACCAAATCTAAAGATAAAACATTGAATTTATTGACATTAAATAAGAACCTGACGTCACATTACCCGACTATCACACAAATAGTAAAAATGCGCTCCGACAAACTCAGGGTCTCGTTGACCAGCTTAAAGCAGGCTAATGAGATCGTTCGAAATGAGCTCTTTACGCGGGATTATCGCGTATATGTACCAGCCCGCGAAGTCGAAATAGACGGCGTGGTCACAGATGCAGGTTTGACTTGCGCAGATATTCTTGAGCACGGGGTTGGCGGTTTCAAAAACCCCTTACTCAAGAATCTGAAGATACTGGATTGCAAACGCTTGCATTCAGTATCGATCGCCGAGGATGGGTCAAAATTTTATCCTCAATCGAACTCGTATCGTGTGACCTTCGCTGGTTCGGCTTTGCCAAATTATGTCCTTCTGGACAGGGTTCGTCTACCCGTACGTCTCTTCGTGCCGCGGGTTATGAACTGTACTAATTGCCAGCAATTAGGACACACAGCCTCCCATTGTGCGAATCGGCCCCGTTGTTCGAAGTGTGGAGAGCGTCATGCGGATGGCTCTTGCGGAAGAGACATTGAAAAGTGTCTCTACTGCAGTGAGGGTCCGCATGATCTCTCAGCATGTCCCACCTACAAATTGCGTGGAGATAAGCTAAAGCACTCTTTGAGGGAACGCTCCAAGCGCACATTTGCAGAAATGCTAAAGAGTGCTACACCACCAAGCCCATCTGCAAATCCCTATGCTTGCTTGTCAACAGACGAGTGCGATTCAGACGACCCTCTCGAAGGCACATCTTCGGCCATCCCTCGTAGCAACAGGAAAAGGAGAAATATTTCCTCTCATAAGCTACCTAGTAAGGGTTCGAAGGTTGCCCTTGAGGGGCCTCCAAAAGTAACAGCTAATGGTAGTGTTAGTAAAACACCGAAGCAAAGAATAGCTCCTGATCTAGAAAAACTGAGATCTGATAAGGAGTTTCCAACACTTCCTAAGACAAACAAAAACTCAATTGCCCCTAAAGACCAGTCAAAGAATCAACCAAATGCTGGATTTATTAAATTCTCTGATATAGTGGACTGGATTTTTAAAACTTTCAATATCTCTGACCCCTTGAAAGGTATTTTGATGACCTTTGTACCCGTAGCTGAGACGTTTTTGAAACAGTTGACTGTAAAATGGCCCCTTCTTTCAGCGATTGTATCCTTCGATGGCTAATTTATCCAATGAGGTCAAGGATTTGATCACTGTTTTACAATGGAATTGCAGAAGTATCATCCCAAAAATTGATTCCTTCAAACATTTATTATATACCACGAATTGCGATGCATTTGCATTGTGCGAAACTTGGTTAACTTCTGAAATATCTCTCAACTTCCACAATTTTAATATTATTCGTTTGGATCGAGAAACCCCCTATGGAGGAGTACTTTTGGGAATCAAAAAGTGCTATTCCTTTTATCGAATTAACCTCCTCTCGATACCAGGTATTGAAGTTGTCGCATGTCATGTTACAATCAAAGGTAAGGACCTTTGTATTGCTTCCATCTACATTCCCCCTAGAGCCTCGGTTGGGCATCAGCGGCTCAGTGATATCATAGAACTCCTTCCCGCACCAACGTTGGTTTTAGGAGACTTTAACTCACACGGTACGGGATGGGGTTGTCTTCATGACGATAACAGATCAGCTATGATCCATGATATTTGTGACAACTTCAATATGACAATATTGAATACGGGAGAAATGACACGGATTCCTGCACCACCAGCCAGACCAAGTGCGCTGGATTTATCCCTTTGCTCGCTACGGTTGGATTGCACGTGGGAGGTAATTCCTGATCCCCATGGTAGCGATCATCTACCTATCGTAATTTCAATCGCCAACGGATTAAGACCATCGGAGACAATCAATGTTTCGTATGACCTCACACGAAATATTGATTGGAAATATTACGCAAATTCGATGTCTGAGAAACTGGAAACAACACAAGAACTTCCTCCGGAGGAAGAGTACACGCTTTTGGCTGGCTTGATTCTCGACTCCGCGATTCAAGCTCAGACGAAACGTGTACCCGGCGCGAAAACTAACATCCTTCCTCCCAATCCGTGGTGGGACAAAGAGTGCTCATCACTGAACGCGGAAAGATCTTTAGCATTCAAAAAGTTCAGAAAATATGGAACACCTGATAATTATAGAAATTACGCAGCGCTAGATAAGCAAATGAAGAACTTAGTTAAAGCAAAGAAACTAGGTTACTGGCGACGGTTTGTTGACGGATTAACAAAAGAAACATCGATGAGCACTCTTTGGAACACAGCCCGACGAATGCGAAACCAAAACACCACGAACGAAAGCGACGAATATTCCAACCGTTGGATATTCGATTTCGCTAAAAAAGTATGTCCAGACTCTGTTCCGGAACAGAAGATCTCCCGCGCCGCGACATCAAATACAAACGAAACACCGTTTTCGATGGTAGAGTTCTCACTTGCGCTCTTGTCATGTAACAATAAGGCCCCGGGGTTAGACAGAATCAAATTCAACTTGTTGAAGAATCTGCCTGACACCGCCAAAAGACGCTTGCTGAATTTATTCAACAAGTTCCTCGAGGGTAATATTGTCCCACACGACTGGAGACAAGTGAGAGTTATCGCCATTCAAAAACCTGGGAAACCAGCCTCCGATCACAATTCGTATCGGCCGATTGCTATGCTTTCCTGTATCCGGAAGTTGTTCGAAAAAATGATTCTCTTCCGTCTAGACAATTGGGTCGAAACTAATGGCTTTCTTTCAGATACACAATTTGGTTTCCGCAGGGGTAACGAACGATTGTCTTGCGTTGCTCTCAACAGAAATTCAAATGGCATTTGCTCGTAAAGAACAAATGGCATCAGTATTTCTAGACATCAAGGGGGCTTTTGATTCAGTTTCTATAAATATCCTATCTAAGAAGCTGCACCAGCATGGTCTTTCGCCGGTTTTGAACACCTTTTTATATAATCTATTGTCCGAGAAACACATGTATTTCGCACATGGTGATTTGTCGACAATACGATTTAGCTACATGGGTCTTCCTCAGGGCTCATGCTTAAGCCCCCTTTTATACAATTTTTACGTAAAAGATATCGATGAATATATCAACACATCTTGCACGCTAAGACAACTTGCCGACGACAGCGTTGTGTCCATTATAGGATCCAAAACTGCCGATCTGCAAGGACCATTACAAGATACACTCCACAACTTGTCCACGTGGGCTCTTCAACTTGGTATCGACTTCTCTACGGAGAAAACTGAGCTGGTTGTATTTTCAAGGAAGCGAGAACCAGCACAATTACAGCTTCAACTAAGGGGTGAAACCATAGCTCAGGTCTTCACATTCAAATATCTCGGGGTCTGGTTCGACTCCAAAGGCACCTGGGGATGTCACATTAGGTATCTGAAACAAAAATGCCAGCAGAGAATCAATTTTCTTCGCACAATAACCGGAACTTGATGGGGTGCCCACCCAGGAGACTTGATCAGGCTTTACCAAACAACGATATTGTCCGTAATGGAATATGGATGCTTCTGCTTCCGATCCGCCGCGAACACCCATTTCATTAAACTGGAAAGAATTCAGTATCGTTGTTTGCGTATTGCCTTAGGTTGCATGCAGTCGACTCATACGATGAGTCTCGAAGTGCTTGCGGGCGTCTTACCGTTGAAAAATCGATTCTGGGATCTCTCATATCGATTGCTAATCCGATGCGATATTTTGAATCCGATGGTGATTGAAAACTTCGAAAGGCTTGTCGAGCTCAATTCTCAGACCCGTTTTATGTCCTTGTATTTTGATTACATGGCTCAGAATATTAATCCTTCTTCGTTTGTTTCCAACCGTGCTCATTTCTTGGATACTTCTGATTCTACTGTGTTTTTCGACACATCCATGAGAGAAGAGATTCGTGGAATTCCGGAACACGTGCGCCCTCAAGTGGCCCCAAATATTTTTTATAATAAATTTAGAACAGTCAACTGTGAAAAGATGTTTTACACTGACGGATCAAACATCAACGAGTCCACAGGCTTCGGCATCTTCAATCAGAACATCACCGCTTCGTACAAACTCAGTGATCCGGCTTCAGTCTACGTCGCAGAATTAGCTGCTATTCAGTACACCCTTGAGATCATTGAAACCTTGCCCAAAGACCATTACTTCATTGTCACGGACAGTCTAAGTTCAATAGAAGCTCTCCGCGGAGTGAAGCCAGGAAAGTATCCCCCATATTTCCTGGGGAAAATACGGGAACACTTGCGAACTTTATCTGAACGGTCTTATTCAATATCGTTAGTCTGGGTCCCTTCACATTGTTCCATTCCGGGAAATGAAAAGGCTCATTGGCTAAAGTGGGCGCATTAGAAGGTGATATTTATGAAAGACCAATCTGCTTCAATGAATTTTTCAGTATTTCTCGTCGAAGAGCACTTGAAAGTTGGCAAACTTCATGGAGTAATGACGAACTGGGACGATGGCTACATTCCATTATCCCTAGGGTATCGACGAAACCTTGGTTCAGGAGGATGAACGTGAGTCGCGATTTCATTCGTGTTATGTCTCGGCTCATGTCTAATCACTACACATTCAACGCACATCTTCGGCGTATTGGGGTCATGGAGAGCGGTCTCTGCACCTGTGGCAACGGTTATCAGGACATCGAGCATGTCGTATGGTCATGTGTGGGGTATTGTGACGCCAGGTCTGTTTTAAAGGACTCCCTCAGGGCCCGAGGTAGACCACCTGATGTTCCGGTTCGAGATGTGTTGGCGAGTCGGGATATTTCATATATGTTGCTCATATATAAATTCCTTAAACACATTAATATACAAGTGTAATCTGCGTTAGTTACCCCTGTTCCTCGACTGATGCTAAGAAGAAACTCCACCCACAGGTTCGACACTAACATCCGCCCGAATCTCCCCATCCCTCGTCTGTCCACCATCTTCATTGGAACTAACAAGATCTTCCTGCTGTCACTAAATTTTCTGCTTCCCCCTCCCACGTTTTTTCACCATCTCGATGTCAACTAATTAGATCTTTGTCGTTCTTAGTCATTTTGTTCCCATATCCCCTTTTTACTCTGTTCTCCGTAATATTTACTTCTCTGTATATATTTCTTTTTTTGGCATTAAAAATGCCTTACTCTTCACTATACGGGGCCGGGTGTCAATTAAAAGTTTCAAAAATAGCCGCGTAACCTTTTTGTGTCATAATTTTGAACGTTAATAACTCGGTCATTTGTTGATGGATTGTTATAATTTAACAACCAATCGATTCGGAAACTTTTAACTTAAACATGTATGACGACGTCGTTTCAGTATTTCAATAGCATACTATTGAAAAAATTGTTGGAATCGACCTATGTTTTCATCCACCAATCCCTGCTTTACAAAATGACGTCAACTTCTTGTTCGGCATAGGAGGCTTTGCGCTATGCATAAAAAACACCGCATCGTTCTGCGTAGTATGAAGAGAAATCTATAAATATAGGCTGCACAATATTTCTTTGCCTAGTTGATGTTTGACTGCGAATGAAACAAGTAGCCCGTCCAGTGAGCTGATGACTGGATTGTATATGCGTTCACTTGCTGGATTGTCGCTTTTGCATTATGTGTTGGTGAAATTTCCTGCTGTCTGCACAACCTTCGTGTTCGATTGAATATCTTATTTATCATCTAGCTATTGAAGAACCGAATCAGCGTGGTTATCGGTTCTTTTGAAATATCCCATGTAAAGCAAATTGTTGGTCGATTTTGCCATTCAAAATGCCTTACACTTCGCTTCCCGAGGCTGGGTGTCAAATTAAAACATGCAAAACTAATCGCGTAACATTTTTCTGTCATAATTTTGAACGCTCATACCCCAGTCATTTGTTGATGGGTTTATATAATTCAACAACCAATCGATTCGGAAACATTTAACTTAAACTTATGAGAAAACGTCATTTGAATATTTCAATTGCATTCCATTGAAAAATTTATTTGAATTGAGTATTTTATTTTGGTTCTCTGGTAACTATCAGGCCAATTCATAATTATCGGCCAAAGATTTTTCGGATCTAATTTGCAGCGCTTGTTCCTCGATGATTTGTTAAATGATTTTCCTCATTTAAATGATTCCAAAGCTTCAATATAGTAAGCTTAAAAATGTTTTAATTTGTCAACGGATCGGTTTGCATACTTAAATCTCCATTCCCATACGAACAAAACGGTGGCGCGAAAATGGATTCAGTATAAAGTTGTGTTATTATGATAATCATAGAAACTTCTTCTTCATTATATGTGACTGAACAAGTTGTTTTCCCACCAGGAATTAAACGCTTCAAAAGATTCAAAATTAAATTCTGAAACTTCTAAAAGCGGTCTCCTCGGTTTGGTAGTATAAATGAGTTCCACAGGCTCACATATACAGTACAATTAGATGCAATATCATATAGTATCAAATTGATCGTGAATAGCAACCCTCGTAGAATTTGGTTAACCGCCAGTTTCAGTTCAATTATTATTTGCTTCAAAACACGCGTTGTAACTATGACAATGTTCATTCATGTGTTAATAACATCAAGTTACAATATGAACAAAATTTCTGAATTTTGTTGCGTATCCATTCCGTATATTCCTAATATGCCAAAGCGAAAATCAATGTAAGTAACTAAATATTTTATGCGGACTGTTTCACATTTTTCTTCCTCGTATTGTTGCCATATTATTTACCGACACTTTCCGAAGATTATCGACGATTTTGAAGAAGGATTAATAAAATTACACTATTACTGAGCTTACTGGTACAACTTTTTTCGTTAAAATAAATAAAATCTTCTCTTGGATCGATTAACTGTTTATAAAATTAATAAGTTTGTACGTGTCTCGAAAATTATTATCATAAAATAAAATAGTTTCATTTATTCAGGTTTAAATCTTTAGGTTGTTTGTATCTAAAATTGAGCTTTCAAGTAACTTTGAATTCTAGTTAAAGGACGTTATTCAAAATCTTAACAATGTAAAAAATTGTGGAAAGGGATCAAAATTGAATATAATTAATTATCAAGAAAGAATCTAATTGTCAATTTTATCATTCGCCAACAATCTAAGCGCTTAAACTAGAGCAAGTTTGTAATTAGTCAATTGAAAAAGTTTTTAGTTTAGTGTATCATCATCTCTTTATTTTTGTATATAAAGGGTGATTTTTTAAGAGCTTGAGAACTTTTTTAAACAATAAAACGCATAAAATTTGCAAAATCTCATCGGTTCTTTATTTTAAACGTTAGATTGGTACATGACATTTACTTTTTGAAGATAATTTCATTTAAATGTTGACCGCGGCTGCGTCTTAGGTGGTCCATTCGGAAAGTCCAATTTTGGGCAACTTTTTCGAGCATTTCGGCCGGAATAGCCCGAATTTCTTCGGAAATGTTGTCTTCCAAAGCTGGAATAGTTACTGGCTTATTTCTGTAGACTTTAGACTTGACGTAGCCCCACAAAAAATAGTCTAAAGGCGTCAAATCGCATGATCTTGGTGGCCAACTTACCGGTCCATTTCTTGAGATGAATTGTTCTCCGAAGTTTTCCCTCAAAATGGCCATAGAATCGCGAGCTGTGTGGCATGTAGCGCCATCTTGTTGAAACCACATGTCAACCAAGTTCAGTTCTTCCATTTTTGGCAACAAAAAGTTTGTTAGCATCGAACGATAGCGATCGCCATTCACTGTAACGTTGCGTCCAACAGCATCTTTGAAAAAATACGGTCCAATGATTCCACCAGCGTACAAACCACACCAAACAGTGCATTTTTCGGGATGCATGGGCAGTTCTTGAACGGCTTCTGGTTGCTCTTCACTCCAAATGCGGCAATTTTGATTATTTACGTAGCCATTCAACCAGAAATGAGCCTCATCGCTGAACAAAATTTGTCGATAAAAAAGCGGATTTTCCGAATGGACCACCTAAGACGCAGCCGCGGTCAACATTTAAATGAAATTATCTTCAAAAAGTAAATGTCATGTACCAATCTAACGTTTAAAATAAAGAACCGATGAGATTTTGCAAATTTTATGCGTTTTATTGTTTAAAAAAGTTCTCAAGCTCTTAAAAAATCACCCTTTATTATGAAGACCCTAGGAACGTTCCATTTTTAATGTTATTGTGCTCGGTCGTGTCTTGAATACAACCCTCTAATTTTTTCATTTTCCTCCGTAACATCATCATCATTGCCCACGGACGGCCGCTGTAGTCTATGAGATGAATATGGGCCACCCGCCTGGTATTCGTAGCCTGGGGGTGTTCCCCGCGAACCCACACGGACAGAAAAAAGCGGCTAATACCAAGATACTTACCAACGTGTTACATTCAGTACGCCGGCCGGTGCCGATTGCCAGCTGAAGGCGGGATCTGCCAAAGTCATTACATTATCTTAATATACTATCCTAGTTTTAGGTTATTTGTTAATTAAAATTAGAAAAAGCCCTTGGCATCTCAGAGCTTAAGCAGTGTGCCTTAATAAATTATATAATTGAAAAAAAAAAATCAAGACGATGCGAGTAGTTGTGTTCGTTCGTTTTTGTATTCTAAGTATCTCGAAAGTAGCTGTCAAAGAATAATTTATTCAAAATTTCATGAGGATTCCAAAAATAATAAATTTGGCAATGGAGAACCCAGATTATGTTTCTCATATATCTTGAAAATGACTGCATTTTGGAAGTAGCTTACTATGAGCTTTTTCTTTGAACGTAGTTTGGAGAATAATATTTCATTGCTCAAGTACATTTATTGCTATAAAAAACATCGTTTTTCGAAAATTGTTAAAAAGTTTTTCCTCGGGAAACTTTTTTTATTTATCATCTCTCCAACTTTTTTCAAACATTCATTAGTTTCCTTGTAACTGTACAGTAAAAAATCTGAGAATTTTGATATACGAGGTCTGTTCAAAAAGTACCCGAAATTCTCATTTTTCTAAAAAAATATTTATTTATTCGTCTACATCTATATGGTCCCCTTCAAAGTAATCCCCCCTAGATATAATACACTTATGCCAGCGTTTTTTCCAGTCTTCGAAACACCTCTGATAGTCACTTTTTGTAATGCTCTGTAGCACTCTCAGCGATTCTGCCTTTATCTCTTCAATCGATGAAAAACGCTGTCCTTTCATGGGTCTCTTCAACTTTGGGAACAGGAAAAAATCACACGGAGCGATATCTGGTGAATAAGGAGGTTGGGGCATGATTAAAGTCTTGTCTGTAGCCAAAAAATCACGAATAAGCAACGATGAATGAGCAGGTTTTGGAACGAATTTTGCTGCCACTCATTTCATGCCCAAAACATTTGAAAAAATATGATGGCATGAGCCAACTGATATGCCAACTTCATCAGCAACTTCTCTAATAGTGATTCGGCGATCATCCATAATCATTTTTTCCACTTTTCCCACATTTTCATCGATTATTGACGTGCTGGGTCGACCGGAGCGTTCGTCGTCTTCAACGTCTTCGCGGCCATCTTGGAAACGCTTATACCACTCGTAAACACTTGTTTTTTTCATAGCAGACTCACCGCAGGCTCTCTGTAACATTTCGCACACTTGGTTACACTTTATTTCATTTTTCACGCAAAATTTAATACAAATTCTTTGACTCTTCAATTCTTTCATTGTTTAAACTAACAAAAATCGCCGAGCTAAGAAAAACACGTCTACACCAGCCGCTACAAGACAGAATGTAAACAATGAATACAGCTGAAAATTTCACCATACATTAGGGACATATGTACCAACACAATAAAAAAAATTTTGACCACCGGACTCTCCAGACGCGCGCAATTAAAAAATTCCGAGAACTTTTTGAACAGACCTCGTATTTTATTTTCGATTTCACGAAAAGTAGGAAGATTTTATTTTCCGTGTATTTTTTCTTTTCGATTAACTGGACTGGTTCTTTGCATGATTTGTTCTCTCGTGTTTTTCTTAAAATAATTTCTGTGTACGTAATTGACGGCCAGGTATCAAAACATTTAATTGCGATAATAATGGAGCTGAGTGAATGCGTTGTAAAATGATGTCATTAGTAAAATAAAGCATTGCAAAGTCGCGGAGTTCTTTAAGTGTTTGTATATTGATGAACATGTGCTTCAGATGATGGTTCAGCGTGCTTCAGATGATGGTAGAGGAAATGCTATCCGGTTCAATTTAGGAAGCGCATATTAAAGAAATTGTTTTTTATCGATTCAATGCGTTCTTCGTGAATAATATGATATGGATTCCTTATTGCAAAATAGACCTTACATATGTACTATATAATAAGTTAATTGTATATGGGTCCTTGAAGTTATCACTGAAGCGATTGATAAAGCCCAGTATGATATTTGCTTTATTGATTATGGTATTGTAGTGTTCCACAAAAGTGAACTTTGAGTACGCCTAAATCTCGTACAGTTGTACCTTTTTCTACAAGTTGATTTCCTAGATATAGTTTAATTTTCCCTACTGAATGTTATTGAGTTACATTTTTTACATTAAAATTGAGTAGACTTTTACTGCACCAAATGCGGAATAGATTGATTTCGTTCTGAAATATTGCGGCGTCGTTGATGTTTAGACATTTCGATATTTGAGTATGAGAAATGTCGTGAACACATCATGAGTGCGCGTGTTCATTTTCTTTTACCTCTAGCACTGAATCACACCCAAGTGCTGGAGCAGAGCTCTCAAATTCTCTGAGGTGGACGCAAAATCAGAAAAACCTATTTTTAATCCATCTAGTGGTGTAATGATGCCTCTCTCATATTACTCATATTATTCTGTGAAGATTTTTTTTCAATCTTTAATAAAATAAGAAACCTTCCTTTGGGTATAAACTAACATAACCCCATAGCCGAAGTCGATTCGTTTAGTAAATAACTAATATAGCCTACAAATTGAATCAGCTTTAAGCCAAACCTAGAACAATTTTACCCTTTTTGGCATCGTCGCTCTAAATGACGGTGTGAAATTCAATAACAACCTGTGGGACTACAATTTTCATTTTATGAATGACAATATTTGACACATACTCATTGCTCAGCTCGATGATCTGTGTCGAATGATGTAGAACACTTAGCCCTCTGGGCCAATTTTCACTAGTCAATTTTTCGAGTGATTGCATAAACTTCGTTATCATGATCTTGTAATATGACATAATATATAATTGAATAAAAAAATTAAAAATTTACATTTTTTTCACCTGAAAAATATCAATTTTTATGTGGTAACCCTGCACGCTATACGAAATTGAACAAAGCAAGCTGCGAACGAAGCAACGCCGCACATACCATCGCGTACTTGTTTTGCATCGTCATTTTGAATATTTTGACACTCATCTCCCTATAATTTCGGAACCGAAAGTCGGATCTTGATAAAATTGCACAGTATATTTTAAGACAATGAGAGCCTTAATTTGAATCATGATTGAAAATCGGCTTAATTGTTGCTGAGAAATCGAAGTGAGTTCCGTTTTTGGAGATTTTCTTTACTATTATCGGTTCTTATGGAAGCGAAAACCGAAAAATGAAGATTTTCACTGATCGCACTGTAAAACCGGAACCGGAAGTCGGATCTGGATTAACTCTTTAAGGACTTTTCAAAGAATTTTAAGACTATTTATTTGCTTCTTAGTTTGTGAAAATCGGTTAAGAAATTCCCGAAAAAATTGACTGTGCATTTCATAAATTTACGAATCGATTTGTACACTGAAAAAAATCGATCCTAAAAATTTTAGGTCAATTTACAAAAAATTCTTTATTTTAATGAAATGTTTTCCCAACATCGATAATTATATTCCCTGTTAACCTTCCACATATATTAAATATGGACGTTTTGAAGGAAAAAAGTTTTGCTAACAAAAACATTTTCTTATCCTGCACTGATATTTTCTGCAAATATAGAGCAACTAGCAATAGGATATTCGGTGAAATTTTCTCACAAATTGAGACTCATTTGAATCTTAGAAGATTAGGACTTTCAGTTCAATTTAGTTTTTAGTGAAAAGATGGATAAAAAGTTCAGTTTGCACAAGAATTAGTTTTAGTTTGAGAAACTTTTTTTCTTTGAATGTGCCCATCTTGCAACTAAACTGAATCACCTATCTTGGGACAAAATTTTATCAAAATCAATAATGGTTTTGTTTGGTGAATCGATTTTAAATATATAAAATCTTTTTTTTTCAGTGTAGGACTCGATAAGGATATTTTTTATTATTTTTATTGAAAAAACTGATTGGTATTTTGAAAACCACTAACCACTTTGTAGGATTCATCATTTTCGACAATAACTCTTTGGAAAAACTTTTCAAAAGACAGTCTGGATAAATTTAGCACTTTTCAAAAAACAGTCTGGATAAATTGCGGAAAAAGTATTTAAAGTGATTTTTTGACACCAGAAAGTATCATTCAACTCAGAGAGGGTGCTGCCAAGATTTGTTCGACTTGGTGCGAAATTTGTCAAATATCTAGAGAAAATTTTTCATTACATAATTATTTAGTTAAGTTTCGGCGGGAATTTGAACCCCCAAACACAACCCCTCCGCCCCCCCCCCCTTGTATACGTGCCAGATCCAAGATAAAATCTAATCAAAAGGATTTTATATTATCATGATCTACTACTGAACCTACACACTTAGATAAAATCGTGTAAATTTACGTCTCTATGGATGCACATAAAAAGAGCATCGCAATTCACTTAAATTTACATCTTAAAGCAAGTAAAAATAAATCATATCATTTACTTCATGCTAAAAGATGTAATAGTCTGTCATCACCTAAGAAATTAACGGCATACTTGAATTTACACAGAAAAATAAATTATCAATTTTACAGGTTACATAATTCTACAAACGATACAATTCATAACTACTTAACTTTTGAAATGACGCAATTTTCCACTCGTATATAAATTTTACAGGCTCCGAGTGTAATTTGCAATCGGCTACCAAGTGCCGCTGTATGGATTTATATGTATCAATTATTCATCATGCAGATATGAGCTTCGGTGGCTCAGTTGATTAAATGGCGTGCTTTGAGATCTAATGTTTCTCGGTTCAAGTCGCGCTGCTGATATCGATCTTTTTTTATTTCATTTGATTTCAAGCCGAGTAATTTTCAAATCACCCATTTTTTCATTAATATAAATTTGTGCGAAATACGAAGTTTCATTTATGTGCATTTTAAAAGATGTAAAATCACAAGATTTTTTCAAACTGTGTACGTCAAATGTGTAAACAGTTTATCCCGAACAGTCGCAAAGCTCAACTCAAACTCGTCGGCTCAGCAATAAAACTTAATAACTTGCTTCGGTGTTAACTATATCAGCAGTAAAATTATACTCGTCGGAAGAATCGCACAATCTTATCGCGACGATCTTTCTAAATGACACCACTTTAGAAATACAAGTAGCAAAAAGTGACACCTATCATGATGCGGCTCAAATCTCTCGCATAAATACCTGCCTGCCTGCCTGACTATTCACATAATCCTGCGTTCGTTTCGTAGATGTATCGCGATAAAAGTCTCGGTGGTCCATTCGGGTCGCCAACGTCGGTCATCCAACGTCGGTCAGATGCACGACTAGCGCAAAACTGATAGCAGCACCTCTTCGGGCAATGCGACAATTCATGATTCCAGTGGACACTTCACAAATGGCCTACTTGGATGCTGTGACGAAAAAAAAAACGAAATGATATCCGATTACCAACTGTTTTGTTGGCCAACCATTGCACAAACCATCATCCGATAAAGATGAGGAATTTCACTGCTGCCGGTTCGGTTCCAAGTCTCACCTTGAATAGCATTGAATCGGCGGTCGATCGGAGCGTGATCGGAGCCACCCAAATAACTGCACGACTCGATCCACTTCCCGCGACAAAACGGTTTAATTAGTTAACCTTTTAAAGTGCCCCCCTCTCGGCAAAAGTTCACCATCAATAATTACTAGTTCTGTCCCCCATCGGCGGATCCCAATTTTCGCACCTCATTGCCTCATTGCAGAACAGCTTGGACCAGATTCGACCGACTCGGAAATTGTCGAACACCTAGTCCAAACAGCCGATCGTGATTGAAACCGAAGTCCCGCCGGAGACCGACCGGGAGAAAATTAATTAAGGTGCAAAACGCGATGCGCTTTGGGAGGTGCGATTCATCTCTCTCTCTCTCTCCCAGCTCATAGATGATCCAAGTATGCGGCGAAACATATGCCACGTACGTCAAACCTTGCAAACAACGATTTGCCAATAGGCAAACCTTCGATCCGCAAATCCGCTTGTCTGTGGTGACCGTGTCTTACGGTTATCAAATTAATTTGCGAAATTCATCTTGCAAGTTCAGAGCCCTCGAACGGAGAGACGAAACAAATGAGCACAAGATCGCGTTGTAACAGCGAATGGAACACTGAGATGACCTAAGTGGATTACTCTGCCCGTAATTACCGTTGTTGCCACCTGGACCCCATCTCTAGATTCTTCTTCTTCTTCTTCTTCTTGTTCTTCTTCGACACTACGCGAGTCCATCGTACCAGAAATGCAATTAATTGCCGCTAAAGCTGCCACATTTGTTTTAACTCTAAAGTGTGTACGAACGGCGACGGCGGAAACATTCCCGAATCGGAATAATTTCCGAGTCCGACGGAGCTCGGAGCAGAAGGGGGAAAAGCTTAGAATTTAATTAGCAACAAGTGATTGAAGGAAACCGACACGGGGATACATGTTGTCCCGCTGGGCACCGGCAGCAATCTTCGGTAATACGTCTTTTTGCCTTTTTATTACAGGCAATCAATCAGTCAAATGCTGCAACGGCGCGGGGGTCGTTTTTTTATTCGCCCTATCGAAACCCTGCACTCGGTCTGCAGTCCCATCGTCGACCGAACCGATCCGGGCACTTGTTGGATTTGGTTGGCCGGGACATGGGAAATTGTGATACTCTCCAGAAACGACGTTTTTTTACGAGGGGAGGTTTTTTTACTTCGATGGGATGTGATATATGTGAATAAATAAAATAATACGACATCGGAAACTGTGGAAGCAGGGAGGTGCTGCTTGTTTTCTTTTTTTTTTGGTCGATTGATGCCTTGTTCGACATGTTTTTTTTTTTCGACTGGTTCCCCGTCGGCCTAAGCGCTTTAGGTGGGCTTATCTCCCCTCCGAACGAAGTGAAGTGGCTCTTGAGTTGGTCATTTTTTATCAATCATTTATCGATTTGCTACTGTTAGTTGGATTGATGGAATGCTCTGGAAGGAAAAGTGTCCATTTACTGATCGTCACCAAAGCCTAATAATTTTATCATTTGACCTCATTAGACAAGTGCTATCTGATTTGTGAAGTTCATTGTTTACCCATCGTTTTCAACTTTCGTCGTTAAACTATCATGTTCGAACCCAAAAAATACTTCTCATTTGAAAAATTACAGTCTGCTAAAGCTTTTGTTTAATAATCAAGAAAAATATCTAACTGAACAACGATGACAAATAAATTCATTGAATTTGGAGGTTACAGTGCTCACAAGTTCCTATCTCATGACTTCATTAAATTATTTTAATTACCGTCGTTTGAAATGACAATGTTATTTCTGAGCTGCAAGTCGGATCGAACAGAAAAATTTTTTGGAACCATAAAATTAATCCTTTAAATTCAAACGTGTGACAATCGATGAAGAATTCCATGCGATGTCGATGTTGAGTTCCACTTTAGAATTTTTGTTCATTATTTACGGTACTTCCGAAACCAGTATGCAGGGACCAGCATAACCCAAAACGGTTCGTATGGTCACGAATTAACGTTGCAAATAACAGATCGGCTGAAAAGTTCGTATCGTTTCTATGAGAGGGCGCCACTAGAATTAAATCCATACCATTTTCAGTTAGTACCAACCTTCAAAAGATACGTGTATAAATTTGACAGCTGTCTGATTATTAGTTTGTGAGATATTGCATTTTGAGTGAAGCTACTTTTGTTATTGTGAAAAAAATGGAAAAAAAGGAACTTCGTGTGTTGATGAATGAAACACTACTTTTTGATGAAAAAAAGTACCGCCGATACCAAAAAATGGCTTGATGAGTGTTATCCAGACTCTGCACCGGGCGAAGCAACAATTCGTAAGTGGTTTGCAAAATTTCGTACTGGTCATATGAGCACCGAAGACGATGAAAGCAGTGGACGTCCAAAAGAGGCTGTTACCGATGAATACGTGAAAAAAATCCACAAAATGATTTTCAATGACCGTAAAGTGAAGTTGATCGAGATAGCTGACACCCTAAAGATATCAAAGGAACGTGTTGGACATATTATTCACGAATATTTGGATAGGAGAAAGCTTTGTGCAAAATGGGTGCCGCGTGAGCTCACAATCGATCAAAAACAACAACGAAAAACCATGCTGAAATTGAACGAATTGGGCTTCTAATTGCTCCCTCATCCACCGTATTCTCCAGATTTGGATTCCAGTGACTTTTTCCTGTGCTCAGACCTCAAGAGAATGCTCGCTGGTAAAAAAATTTAGAAGCAATGAAGAGGTAATCGCTGAAACTGAGGCCTATTTTGAGGCAAAGGACAAATCGTACTACAAAAATGGTATCGAAAAGTTGGAAGATCGCTATAATCGCTGTATCGCCTCTGATGGCAATTATGTTGAATAATAAAAACGAATTTTGGCAAAAAAAATGTGTGTTTCTATTAAACGATACGAACTTTTCAGCCGAACTGTTAAATTGGAGTACTACATGGAATGAAAAGTCCTGGACCTCTCATAGAAAAGACGTGAATAGTTTCGACCCGCGTACAATTTTGTTGAGAACAAGCCTCTAGATGGCCCAATAACAAATTACATGACAATCTATCCACAAGTGTTTGAATAATAGCTGTTCGTGTCAGACGAGTTCTAGTTTTCATCAAGCTATGGAAAAAGACGCTTTCATGCATGCAGTGAAATTGAATGATTTGCGGTACGGATTTGTCCACCATCCCCCGTACTCTCCAGACCTGGCCCCCAGCGACTATTATCTATTTACAAACCTGAAATGGTTTCTCCAGGGAAAGAAATTTTCGTCGAATGCTGAGGTCATTGCAGAAACGGAAGCCTATTTTAAATCTCTTGACGAATTTTTGTCGAAGGGCATCAAAATGTTGGATGACCGATGGATCAAGTATACCGGCTTAGATGGAGATTATACTGAAGAATAAAGAAGTTTTCACGGTAAAAAATCGACTTTTTCTTTGTTTTCCCCGGAACTTCTCATTCCATGTAGTAGTTTTTAAGTCAATTTTGAAGATTTTTCGGTATCATCATCTTCATCTTCTATGACGGTTCGAATTTTAAAAACTCATCACCCTGTAATTCCAGAATTGAAAATTCGGTTTTGTCCTCCATTGAAAATACGATATCGGAATTCGAAAATCAGTGTAGCCGAAGTCAGTTAAATTCACCAAATCCGAAATTTTTTAAAATCCGTGTAGTCATCTTTGAGAAAATAATACCAACCCAGTATCTCCTGAACCGGAAGTCGGATATGATAGAAAAAAAACAAGAAGTTTTTGAGGATCTTAAGACCTTTCATTTCATTCTCAAATGGAGGAAATTGGCTCAGCCATCTACGAGAAAAATTAATTGTCGCACACACAGTAATGTTCTTCCAGAATTTGCATAGACTCGGCTTTCCTGGCCTTGGAATTTTATTCTAAACTTTGAGCGAATTCTGCACCTTTTTTGCCTTTCTCATATAGAAAGGCTTTGCAATCACTGTGAAAATCGACTTTTTAACCGAGGCCCGGAGGGCCGAATGTCATATACCATTCGACTCAGCTCGACGAACTGAGCAAATGTCTGTGTGTGTGTGTTTGTGTGTGTGTGTGTGTGTGTGTGTGTGTGTGTGTGTGTATGTATGTGCGTGTGGGTGGTTGGTTGGTTGGCTGAGTTGTGTGTGTGTATGTAACAAAAATATGCACTTAATTTTCTCAGAGATGGCTGAACCGATTTCCACAAACAAAGATTCAAATGAAAGGTCTCATAGTCCCATAGCCTGCTATTGAATTTCATTCCGATCCGACTTCCGGTTCCGGTTTGCTATTGAATTTCATTTGAATGTGACTTCCGGTTCCGGAGTTATATGGAAATATGTGAAAATTTGAGAAAAAGTTTACACTCAATTATCTCTGGAACAACTCAACCGATTTTCGCAAACTAAGAAATTCAAATGAAAGGTCCTAAAATATCCTGAAAATTTGTAGAACATTTTATCTGGATCCGACTTCCGGTTCCGGAATTAAAGCGTTATAAGTGGAAAATTACCAATTTTATTAGTATTTTTCCACGAACGATGGTTAAAAACAGGTACAAATCCCATAAAACTGTCTGATACATTCTTTTAGTTTGCAGAGCTTGTTAGTTTCTGGGCATGAAAACTTAATTCGGCACTACTGGTCCCCTCGTTTCCTGTTCCGATAGCACCGAAAGTGGAGAAGAAAAACACCTAAAACTAAATTCACTTCGATTTCTCTGCGATGCTTGAAACGATTTTCACAAATCTTGATCTGAATTAAAGTTCATACTGTCTTTAAAGCTACTGAGAAATTTCATCCGGATCCGTCTTCCGGCTCCGCAATTACAGGGCGATGAGTGTCAAAGTTTTAAAATCGCCATATAGAGTGACAATACGTACCACACTGAAAGAAGAAGAAAACACAAAATGAACAAGGCGTGCTTTGTTCTATTTCGTACACGTTGTGTAGTGATGTCAATAATAATAATAATAATAATAATAATAATAATAATAATAATAATAATATTAATAATAATAATAATTATACTACATGTTCTATGCTGCTGCTTCACGCTGTTTCGTTTGTCAGATTTTGTTTAATTGGTTTAATCGAAATAGAGCATGAGATAGTAAGTATAGGTTTAACTACGTTCAAAACTGTTCCAATTTGTAGGTCATATTTGTTGGTAGCAAGCGAACCAACTATTCCGTTTATCTGAAAGCATGACGAAGTTGGTGAAAATCTCTATGATAAAATCAAAAATATACTTTTATACAATAGAATCTTTAGTATTTTGTGAAAATACTAACAAGTGGATACAAACTAAATAAAAGAGGATATCAAGGATAGTGAACACTAAAAATGGTCCCTCATACTAATGACGCTATATTAACTTTTCTTGTAATTACTTAAGCAAAATTATGCTTATCATTTTCATATACAGATTTTCAAAACAGAACTTTGATCCCCCGATTCAGATTTACAGATTTTTCTAGTGAAAAGTATAGATTAAAATGTGGCCACCCTATACGAAATTGAACAAAGCACGCTGCGAACGGAGCTAAGGCGGTTGAGTTGTCTTCTTCTGTACCAACACGTAGCGGTTTTGCACCGTCATGTTGTATGACGGTTTGAAAGTTTTGACACTCATCGCCATATAATTTCGGAATCGGAAGTCGGATCTGGAATTGAGCAGTATTCTTCAAGATAACGAGATAAAAATGTGCACCTCGTTTCGCCATCACTTATGAAAAAGTACTCATGAATTTGAAATTTGTTTACTTATCGCGCTGTAATACCGGAACCAGAAGTTGGATCTGAATCAACTTCAATACCTTTCATTTTCATCTTAGCCATCGATGGGACCATAAGACATTTAAATCTGAGTTTGTGAAAATTGGTTCAGCCATCTCTGAGAAAATTAGGTAGCATACATACACAGACTCTTAGTGATCTCGGGAAACTGAGTCGAATGGTATATGACACTCGGCCTTCCGAGCCTCTGTTCAAAATTCGGTTTTCACAGTGATTGCAGAACCTTTCTGTATTATAAGAAAGGCAAAGGCAAAAGGTTAAAAAGGGTGAATGTATTTCTTGCATGCATTTTTAACTTGGAAACAGTTAATTGCACAAAAATTGAAAATATGTGTTCTAACTTTTCTCATGGATGGCGCTACCGATTTTCACAAACTTAGGTTATTCTTTTAAGAATCGAAGAAAATTATTTTGAAGAATACCACAGTATTATGTATGATAGTATGTTTGATATGAGAAAGGCATCATTACACCACTAGGTGGATTAAAACAGGTTTTTTTCTTTGTATTTTCTTATAATAAAATAATTCAAAAATATTTTGTGAAATTTTCAAGCCTATCGGAACAAAACTCAGCAAGTTATGGGCCTTTATCTTTGCTCCGCGCACAGGCCCAAGATTTCTGCTTCGATTGACTTAAAAACTTGACAAAACACTTCAAATGTTTCATTATAATAAAATACAAAAGAAAAAAAAAGTTTCCTTGTTTCCTTGTATTTTAAAGGCAAAAAACTTTGAACGCGTTTTTTCTCGAATGCAGGTTTTAAAAGTCCGTGTTCATCGTCATTCAAAAACTACTGTTCCAATTTTTTTTTTCAAATTTTGCACACACTTGCTACATGTAAAATACCAGATCCAAACATTTTTCATTTCGTTGTTTGTTACTTTGGGGAGATTTTAGAGCTACACAATGGCTTTAACTTTAAACAATCATTGCCACAGTAGGCCTCGCCAAAACTGGACGCGATAAAAATTCTGTCAAGTTTTTTCAGTGGAAATTTTCAACGATAGAAAATCCTACAACCGTGTCTTTGTTCGGATACCGACACAGCATCGATTAGAACGTGTTACAGCAGCAGAAAACCCGTGCCGTGACGTCTGACGTTAATTTCGCGCGGATTGTATAAGTGTTGTGACTTGTGCTTTTTCCTCGCGGAGGTTTTTCACACTGTCACACAGCCGATGGCCGGTGCAACAGATAAACAGTTGAGATTGTGCTTTTTCCTCAAGGAGGTTTTTGGCACATATTAAAGAGGCAATCGATCAAGACCAGGTCTTGGCGGCCATTCCTTATTGCCAGACAAGCTAAGTATTGTTTCCTTTTTCTCCTCTGATACCATTGCTTATCGTTGCATTCCACCTCATATAATTACATAACCTGCGCGGAGATAACTCCGTGCTTTAATAAGCATCGTTATAATGAATCCCCCTAATCCTGATAATGTAATGGATACAGATCCAAAACCACCTCTTGATAACAACAAGAAGATCTCAAGGGTAAAGAAGTATCCCGATGATCCTTTACTTTCGACCGGTTCCTATGTGGTCTATTTCCGGACCAAGAACAACAACAAATTTAACCTTATAAAAATATCTCACGAATTGACTTCACGATACTCTACTATTACACGTATTGATAAAGTACGCCCAGGGAAGCTTAGGGTCTTGTTAACCAGCTCAAAGCAGGCTAACGAGATCGTTCAAAGTGATCTTTTTGCGCGGGAGTATTGTGTCTACGTGCCAGCACGCGAAGTGGAGATTGACGGCGTGGTCACAGATGCGAGTCTGACATGTGAAGATATTCTTGAGCACGGGGTTGGCGAATTCAAAGACCCCCTACTCAAGAAGGTAAAAATACTGGATTGTAAACGTTTACATTCAGTGTTTGTCGCTGGGGACGGAACAAAATCTTATCCCCAATCAGACTCTTATCGAGTGACCTTCTCCGGTTCGGCTTTACCCATCGTTCTCTTGGACCGGGTACGTCTGCCTGTTCGTTTGTTTGTACCGCGGGTCATGAACTGTACCAATTGTAAACAATTGGGACATACAGCCTCTCGTTGTGACAATAAACCTCGTTGTGCTAACTGTGGAGAGGCACATGCGAATGGCTCTTGCGGAAAGAACATTGAAAAATGTTTTTACTGTAAAGAGGACCCGCATGACCTCTCGATATGCCCCGCGTACAAATTGCAAGGGGATAAATTGAAACAATCTCTCCAAGCACGCTCCAAGCGTTCTTTCGCCGAGATGCTCAAGAATGCTAAGCCACCTAAACTAACAGAAAACATCTACACTTGCCTGTCAACTGACGAGTATGAATCTGACGATCCCCTCGAAGGTCCATCTTCGGCTGTCCCTCAGAGCTTTAGAAAGAGGAGAAATATTTCCTCTCACAAGCTCCCTAGTAAGGGTACGAAGATATCTTCTGAGGGCCCTCCAAAAGTAACATCAATGGGAAGTGCTGGTAAAATGAAAAAACTAAAGCAAACAGCTCCTGATGTGGATAAACTTAGATCTAAAAAGGAATTTCCAGCACTTCCTGGGACATTAAAACCCTCAAACGTCCCCAAATACCAACCAGAGAATCTACCAAATGCTGGTTTTATAAAATTCTCTGATATTGTGGACTGGATTTGCAAAACATTCAATTTTTCCGACGCCTTGAAAAATCTTTTGATGACTTTTATACCAACAGTTAAAACATTTTTAAAGCAGTTGACTGCAAAATGGCCCCTCCTCTCAGCGATTGTATCCTTCGATAGCTAATTTACAGAACGAGGTCATGGATTTGATCACTGTTCTACAGTGGAATTGCAGAAGTATCATTCCCAAAATAGATTCTTTCAAAATTCTAATAAACAATTTGAAATGTGACGCATTTGCTTTGTGCGAAACATGGTTAACTTCTGAAATACCCCTCAACTTCCACGATTTTAACATTATCCGCTGGAATCGAGAAACCCCTTACGGAGGGGTACTTTTAGGGATCAAAAAGTGCTATTCCTTCTATCAAATAAACCTCCCCTCGATACCAGGTATTGAAGTTGTCGCATGTCAAGTCACAATGAAAGGCAAGGACCTTTGCATTGCTTCCGTCTACATTACTCCAAGGGCCTCGATTGGGCACCGACGGCTTTGCGATCTAATGGCACTCCTTCCAGCACCAACGTTGGTTTTAGGAGACTTCAACTCGCATGGTACGGGATGGGGCTGTCTTCATGATGATAACAGATCAACTATAATCTACGACCTATGCGATAACTTCAATATGGCAATTTTAAATACGGGAGAAATGACACGGGTTCCGGCACCACCAGCGAGACCAAGTGCATTGGATCTTTCTATTTGTTCGACATCGTTACGATTGGATTGCACGTGGAAGGTAATCCCTGATCCTCACGGTAGCGATCATTTGCCGATCGTAATTTCAATCAGCAGCAGTTCGAGACCATTGGAGACAGTCAATGTTTCGTATGACCTCACACGAAATATTGATTGGAAAAGTTACGCAAACTCGATATCTGAGAAACTAGAAACAACGCGAGAGCTTCCTCTGGAGGAAGAGTATACATTTCTGGCTGGCTTGATTCTCGATACTGCGATTCAAGCTCAGACGAAGCGAGTACCCGGCGTGAAAAATACCATCCGTCCTCCCAATCCGTGGTGGGACAAAGAGTGCTCAGAACTAAAAGCTGAAAAAACTTCAGCCTTCATAATATTTCGAAAAAATGGAACACCAGATAACTATCGAAAATACGCGTCATTAGACTTTAAAATGAAAAGCCTTATTAAAGCTAAGAAACACGGTTATTGGCGTCGATTTGTAAATGATTTATCGAGAGAAACATCAATGACTACTCTTTGGAATACGGCCCGACGAATGCGTAACCAAAACAACACAAACGAAAGCGAGGAATATTCTAACCGCTGGATATTCGATTTTGCTAAAAAGGTATGTCCCGACTCTGTTCCGGAACAGAAGATCACCCGCGTCGCGTCATCAAACAGGAACGAAACACCGTTTTTGATGGTGGAGTTTTCACTTGCACTCTTGTCATGTAACAATAAAGCCCCAGGGTTAGACAGAATCAAATTCAACTTGTTAAAAAATCTGCCTGACACTGCCAAAAGGCGCTTGTTGAAATTATTCAATAAGCTTCTTGAGGATAATATTGTCCCACATGGCTGGAGACAAGTGAGAGTTATCGCCATTCAAAAACCAGGGAAACCAGCCTCCGATCATAATTCGTATCGGCCGATTGCTATGCTTTCCTGTATCCGAAAATTGTTCGAAAAAATGATTCTGTTTCGTCTAGACAATTGGGTCGAGACTAATGGTTTACTTTCAGATACACAATTTGGTTTCCGCAAAGGTAAAGGGACGAACGATTGTCTTTCGTTGCTCTCAACCGAAATTCAAATGGCATTTGCTCGTAAAGAACAAATGGCGTCAGTTTTTCTAGACATCAAGGGGGCTTTTGACTCAGTTTCCATAAACATCCTATCTGAGAAGTTGCATCAGCATGGTCTTTCACCAATTTTGAATAACTTTTTGTATAATCTATTGTCTGAGAAACACATGTATTTCACGCATGGTGATTTGTCGACAATACGATTCAGTTACATGGGTCTTCCTCAGGGCTCATGCTTAAGCCCCCTTTTATACAACTTTTACGTAAACAACATTGATGAATGTATCAACACATCTTGCACGCTAAGACAACTTGCCGACGACAGCGTTGTGTCTATTATAGGACCCAAAGCTGCCGATCTCCAAGGACCATTACAAGATACCCTCGACAACTTGTCGACATGGGCTCTTCAAATGGGTATCGAGTTCTCCACGGAGAAAACTGAGCTGGTTGTATTTTCAAGGAAGCGAGAACCAGCACAATTACAGCTTCAACTAAGGGGTGAAACCATAGCTCAGGCCTTCACATTTAAATATCTCGGGGTCTGGTTCGACTCCAAAGGCACGTGGGGATGTCAAATTAGGTATCTGAAACAAAAATGCCAGCAGAGAATTAATTTTCTTCGCACAATAACCGGAACTTGGTGGGGTGCCCACCCAGGAGACCTGATCAGACTGTACCAAACAACGATATTGTCCGTAATGGAATATGGATGCTTCTGCTTTCGATCCGCCGCGAACACCCATTTCATTAAACTGGAAAGAATTCAGTATCGTTGTTTGCGTATTGCCCTAGGTTGCATGCAATCGACTCATACGATGAGTCTCGAAGTGCTCGCGGGCATCTTACCGTTGAAAAACCGATTCTGGGAACTCTCATATCGTTTGCTAATCCGATGCGAAATCTTGAATCCGATGGTGATTGAAAACTTCGAAAGGCTTGTCGAGCTCAATTCTCAAACCCGTTTTATGTCCTTGTATTTTGATTACATGGCCCAGGATTTTAACCCTTCTTCGTTTATTCCCAACCGTGCTCATTTCCTGGATACTTCTGATTCTACTGTGTTTTTCGACACATCCATGAGAAAAGAGATTCGTGGAATTCCGGATCATGTACGCCCTCAAATGGCCCCTAATATTTTTTATAATAAATTCAGAGCAGTCAACTGTGAAAAGATGTTTTACACTGACGGTTCAAACATCAACAGGTCCACAGGCTTCGGAATCTTCAATCAGAACATCACCGCTTCGTACAAACTCAATGATCCGGCTTCAGTCTACGTCGCAGAATTAGCTGCTATTCAGTACACCCTCGAGATCATTGAAACCTTGCCCAAAGACCATTACTTCATTGTCACGGACAGTCTAAGTTCAATAGAAGCTCTCCGGGCAATGCAGCCAGGAAAGTATCCCCCATATTTCCTGGGGAAAATACGGGAACACTTGAGAGCTTTATCTGGACGGTCTTATTTAATATCGTTAGTCTGGGTCCCTTCACATTGTTCCATTCCAGGCAATGAAAAGGCAGACTCATTGGCTAAGATGGGCGCATTAGAAGGTGATATTTATGAAAGGCCAATTTGCTTCAATGAATTTTTCAGTATCTCTCATCAGAAAACTCTTGAAAGTTGGCAAGCTTCATGGAGCAATGGCGAACTGGGACGATGGCTACATTCCATTATCCCTAGGGTATCGACGAAACCTTGGTTCAGGGGGATGAACGTGAGTCGCGATTTCATTCGTGTTATGTCTCGGCTAATGTCAAACCACTACACGTTCAACGCACATCTCCGGCGTATTGGGCTCACGGAGAACGGTCTCTGCACCTGTGGCGAGGATTATCAGGACATCGAGCATGTCGTGTGGTCGTGCGTAGAGTATCGTGAAGCCAGGTCTGAGCTTAAGAAATCCCTTAGGGCCCGAGGTAGACCACCTGAGGTTCCGATCCGAGATGTATTGGCGAGTCGGGATAGTCTTTATATGCTCCTCATTTATAAGTACCTTAAACACATTAACGTACAAGTGTAATCTGTTATATTACTCATTAATTTGCTCCTTTTCCTTGACGCTACTTCAACTGAGGCCAAGAATAAATTTCACCTACAGGTTCGTTACTAACATCCGCCCGGTTTTCCCCATCCCCCGACTGTCCACCATCTTCATCGAAACTAACAAGATCTTTCTGCTGTCACTAATTTTTTGCTTCCCCTTCCCATGTCTCTTCACCATCTCGATGTCAACTAATTAGAACTCTGTCGTTCTTAGTCTTTTCGTTTCCATACCCCCTTTTTTCACTCCGTTTTCCACAACATTTACTTCTCTGTGTTTTTTTGTATTCTCCTCGGCAACACCACCATCATCACCAACGAAGAGCCGCTCCATTCGATGACCAACATGCGGGCCACCCGCCGGGCCTTCGTAGCCTGGGGGTGTTTCCCGCGGACCCACAGAAGGATGCGGCAACTTTTGAAGCGTTTCCACGTCATATTTCAACACCACCGCCACGAAGAACCACTACCATCGATGAGGGCAACCCGCCGGATCGAAGACTCAAGAGTGTTTCCTGAGGACCCACATAGACAAGCCCTTGGCATCGTAAACCTTAATGGATTATGCCTTAATAAATATAACTTTAAAAAAAAAAAAACTTTAAACAACCACCAAAACTTTAAAAAAAATTAAAAATCCTGCAGAAACGTTGATGTCTAGAAAAAAACATTTACTCTAACTCTGCTACTTTGATTTGTTGACGTTCTCAAAAATACCTCTTCGCCGACTTATTTCTCAATATTTTTCCACGAAAAAATTACGAAATGTTGTTCGAATGATGCTTTTTATCATGCAAAACGTTTGATTTTTTTTTGTTGAACGATAGGAAGTCTTGGACATTTTGTTATAAATGAAAGTAATTTAAAAATTCCGCTCTCTGGCAACTATTATAATTGAATTTATAATTACGGTGGTATTTACCCACAAATTTATATAAAGGTTTGTATTTGCCCACAAATTCAAATTTTTAGTAAGGGTTATATCGTAAATTATGATGTATAATATCTTTCAAGTGAAAATGAAAAAAATATTTATTTTAACTGAAATTGGTTTCTACACTACACTACATATACTTGACGCAATAAGCGCTCACTAAGCATTATTTTATTTTTGTGCTGTTTTCTAGATGTTGAGAACTTCTTACGTGTTTTGTCCGAAAAGGCACAGGGCCATTACTGATTCTTTCTCCAATTTTCTCTGTCCATGAGCGGGTGGGGATGGTATTAGGTTGTAACTGATGAAGAAACATCAATTTTGCGAATTTTTTTAGAGCTATCATTCATGAAAATTAATTCAAATCATTTAGGTGTTAGCCAAATTTTGTGCTAGGGCACATAACCGTTTTTAATTCAAATGTTTTGCATAATACAAAGCATCATTCAAACAACATCATTCACAAAAAAATCCACCATTTTGATACTGCAAAGTAGCAAACAACGAAAAAGGGAACGTTGGGGTCTAGTAATTTACTTGTGGAAAAAGTGTGCAAAATTTGAAAAAAAATTGGTGAAGTAGTTTTTGAATGACGATGAACACCGACTTCCAAAACCTGCTTTCGAGAAAAACTATTTCAAAGTTTGGTTATAAAATCAAAGAGAACAATTTAATTTTCTAGAGGACGCATAGGGTCTAACACCTTCGAAAAATCATATTTTTTCTTTGCATTTTGATACAAAAACATTGATACATTTCAAGATATTTTGTCAAATTTTCATGTCAGTCGAGGCAGAGACAGTTACTTATACCGTTTTTCATTGAAAAACACTGGTGGCGTGGATTGCTCTGATTTTGTACTTTCGAGCAGAAATGCAATATTTTGACGGTGTTTCATTGCCATTTCTGCTCGAAAGTGCAAAACCACGCCACCAGTGTTTCTCAATGAAAAACGCCATTAGACTAATCATCTTAATAAAATTAGCAGAATTTTTTTCATCTAAGGGCTACACTAAACCTTTCTTATATCACTGATATGTAATTCAAATTCATAAAATTTCCATAGGGTCATGAGACCTTTCATTTTGTGTCAAAGTTTTGTTGAAATCGGTGTGGAACATCTCTGGAGAAAATGAAGTGAGTTCCATTTCGCAGATTTCGCCACTATTTTAGGTACTATCGATATCAGAACTCGAAGACTGGTATATCCAATATGAGTTTGTGTTGTCATCAACACTTGGTTTCACTGGTTTCTAACTAGCGTAAATGTATCTTACCAGGGTCAATGTACCTAACTAAGGCAAATAAGTCTTACTTAGAATGCCTAAAACCAGAGTGACGACAGATGTTTGTTTGAAATGACAGCGTTATTCCTAATGAGCCAAAAAAAACAACGTGAAGCTAACGAAAGTGTCAACATTTTGGATGAAATGTTTTGAATTGTTGCCGACATGACGAATGAGATGTCGTCACTTTGGCTTAAGCACTCCAATCTGAGTCAACTAAATGCACCTAACCGGTCGATGGAGTCGGTTACATTTTCGATTGCACGCATTTCAATTATGTTGAATCTATCGAACGATGTAGAACTATACTTTGCTCAACATAAGGTCTAGTTCATACAAACAGCACTTGCGAACTGTCGAGTACAAGCGAGTTCATTTTTGACACGATAAATAACTTTATGAACGGATGGTGAAATATCCACAGCCTACTACAATTCGGAAATTTTCTTGTGTAAGAGCTGTCAGCTCTTATAATGTTACTAACAAGTGATAGTTGATATAAAAAAATAATCGTTTTGGTAGCCGCTTTGGGATTGAAGCGCTAAAACTTAATCGATTGATTTTCTACATCATCAGGACGATAGGGTCCGATTCAATGGATTGAATTTCCCGAACAAGATTGCCTTTAAAATTTATCTTTATTGCATCAACCTTCAAATCACAAGCATCTACTACACTATCATCTTCTACGGCTAAATGTTACACTACAACCTACAAGTAAGAATAATTGCCATCATTCCGTTGGCCTCTCCCCGTCTAATGATATCTACTAAAATACGACCTGTCCAGCTCATGATGACCGCCATCCGAGTAGCTATTGGACCGACCACTGGATCCACCACCGCCACCACCACCATTCACCGAATATTGTCTACGGCCGGCCGAATTGCCCACTCCGGGAGATTCCTGCTGTGCAGCGATCTCCCGTACGATCTTGATCGGTGTCGAGCTGACGTACTTATCCTCCTTACGATCGCCCGGATTCCTTTCGTCATACTTGATCGTAGATGATGCCTTGTACGAACCCATCGGGGCTTTCGTCGGATAGAACGGATCGAATCGATTGCCGAACTTGTTGTAGTTGCGGTAGCGCAGATCCACGTTCGGAGGAGTTCGCACGATTTCCGGTAGATTGGCGTAGTAGATGATGCGTCGAGTACGAGGCGGCAGGTGTATTTGAGGGACGGGCGATGGCGAATCCATGACGTCGTTTGATAGCAGATAGTTGCGATCACGGTAGTACGATGGAACGTCGAATCGTTTGTCCGGATAGTAGTAGTAGCCGGGGAATGAGTATCTCGGGAAGTATGTGTCATAATCCGAATCGTATCTTCGCTGGTAGTACATGTCGTAACGATGCGGAGCCGGTGGATGCATCCGATCCATCATATCTCTGTGATATTCGTCGTATTTGTTGTAGATCTTCGGATACATCGGAGACTGCGAATGAGCGGGAAACGAGTCGTACATTCTCGGTATGGTTGGATATTCGTAGTACAGTCTAGCTAACGGTTTACGATACAACTCCGGAATGACTTTATCCTCTCGTTGCTCCGATGAATCACCTTTCGGCTTTTTCTGTGTGATAAAATTAACCCTCGGGGCTCTTGCCTTGATACCTTCGTTCATCATAGACGCTTCCGGTTCCGAATCCAGCTCATCCTCTGCCGATTGTTTCACCTGGTACGGAGTTTTTCCCCACGCTTCGATGGTTCGCTGATGCATGGTCTGCTTCTCAGCCTTGGGTTGTTCATCTGTAGATTTCGGATCCTCTGTGGTGCTCACGGCTTCATCTTTTTCCACACTTCGTCGACTTCGTTTCTCAGTGCGCTGATGGTCGGGTTTCTTGGAGATATCCTCATAGTACGACGGTCTAAAGTGGCTCCTCAGTCCCGGTGATTCCAGAACACGATACGGAACTTCTCGCTTGTCTCGAATCGCACGAGAGAAGAACGGTTCCAGCAGGCTACGTTGCTCGTAGAAATCATCTTCCGGATTGATTTCCGTTCCAGCCGACTCCAAATCGTAGCCATCCAGAATTTCCATGTCCTCCGGAATATGCATCGACTCGCTGACGGCAACCGCCAGGGCTAGCAGTAACGATATTCTTCGAAGGTGTGCCATTTCCGGTTGCAAACCTGAAACAAAACAAGCAGACACTGGTTAAACTGGAATTTGAATTTAAATTAGAATTTGTATTCATTGGCATCATTTGACTATTGTAATAATTTTAAATCAAGCAGTTGAACAATGCTGTGGGCAATTAATCTAAATTGAAATCTGATCGTGGGAAGCGGAAGACAAAAAAAGATGCAAATATACTTCATACACAGATAAAAATATTTTGTAAATTTACATCTTTTTAATGCACATATTTGGAGCAGGAAATTGAATACAAAGTTTCTTGACTTTTTGAATATACTGCAAAGACGAAACTTAGTTTTAAATTGAAAAATGGAAAACTAACACATTTCAATTTAGTTTTACATCGATGCTAGTGTTCAATCAAGTTTTCGATTCAACCAATGTCTACTTAACCTGACGAACGACCGCAACTATGTTAAAGCCAGGTATAAATAAACGCCATAAATTGAAATGATTATTGATTCATTTTTTTTCTGTGTATGCTAATAAAGGAAGAGGGATAATGACTCAAATGTAACTTTTAAATTTTCATCGAATGTCTTTCCATCGACGACTGTTACTTTGATCAATATTGAATTTAAGGTGCATGGCTAACGAATACTGCATGCTAGGACACACTAAATGTGTTTTCATGTAAATGTAAGTGTGTTCAAGTGGTGGCTACTAAGTTTTCTAATCGCGTTTTAATTATACTTTCAAATGTTGTTAAAATTTGTTCCCATTTTCCGAGATATTGAAGCATGAATATGAAGTATTCTTTAATTAATTTGCCCAATAACTATTAAGCTCATGAACATAAAAATATTCAACTTTCTACAACAATATGTATTTTGACAATTAAAATATATTAGTAGAAAACTTACGATACGATGCGGTGCCTAAGTGTTGCTCTCAAAAAAGTATAATTTCAATGTGTATCAAAACAGTTATTTTGAGTGATAGTGCAGCTGTGGCAAGTGTGTGTTGATTAGAAAAAAGTGTTAGAAGGGTTATTAATTGAATATTGTTGATTCGCAAAACTTAAAAATGTTCAAGCGACGGATACTGCGAGTTTACCGCTCAAAATTAAACAATGTCAACTGTCAAAATCGGGAATTTCAAAATTTACGATATATATTACGTTACAATGTTTCTGAAAATCAAAGTGAATATGTTGCAATCCGATTTTCTAATAAAAGATTTTTGTGAGCACACAAAAATTTTAAATAATTTCAATGGCTGTACAATAAGAAAAAGAACGTAAAATTATATGAATTTTATATACAAACGCATGGCAAAATAAACCAACTACAATTTAAAAATAATTGAATGCTTTATTTTTATTTTACAAAGCAATTAAGAACAAAAACATGGGGGAGAGGTAGCGATTAGTGCTCACCTAAGCTTTTTGAAGTATTACAAAAATATGACTTCGATTATCGATAGAATATTAAAATTTTAATTTCACAAATGGAGAACGGGTATAGCTTGATGGGTAAGTCGATGCCTTTCAAGCTGCCCACCTGGGTTCGAATCCCAACCCCGCACATAGGGCCAGAAAACTCTTCCGGCTCGAAGAGGTGAATGACCACAATGTTAAAACCTCTATAATCGAAACAAAAAAAAATTTCACAAACTTAGAATTATTTCGGAATGTATAGAATTCGAAAATTATTGGAATTCTCCATTAGTAAAATCCACTCAAAAATCTATCATATACTTGTTTACCAATTCAGAAAAAGTAGATTTACGAATTTAGCAAAAAAAAATCTCACGAAATTAAGGAACAACTGTTTTTATCCACTTAATGGTGTAATGATGCCTTACTCATATCTCTCTTATGCTCATATAAAAAAGGTATTCTTCAAACAATTTTGTTTGATTTTTGAAAACCATGAAAACTAGTGCATGAACTAGTGTAACCTACAGAATGAAACAGTTCTCAGATCGGTTAGGCCATCTTTCTCAGTAAAGTGAGTTCCACTATTCCAGGCAGAGTTCAAAATTGTCGCGCTTTCTCAATGAAAGAAACTATTCCAACAGTCTCATTTTCAATATTTTACTGTCTCATTCGTAAATGACCGACATCAGAACAAACGAAGAAAGACGAAGCATTCTCGTTTCTCATTGGAAGGGAGAATCAGCAGAATTTCAATTCTCATTCTTTCTTCGATGGGTTGAAATCTAATCTATCGCTTGGTTATAAAAAGTGACTAAAATATGCCAAATCGAAGTAATTACAGCCCAGAACTTCTTCGGAAACCAAAACTACAACAAATTCGAGTACCAACAGTTACAACTTATTGTGAAACCTTTTTCTGTCAATTTTCACAGCTTTGGTTGAATATCGACACTGCATACTATGGGATTTTCACTGAAAACTGCAAATGACTGAAAGAGTAAATGAAAGAAAAAAAGACACTTTGAAACTACTGTCCCGCTTATGTCATTGACTGGACATGGATTTCGTTCTCATAGTTTGCAAGCGAAGCTGAGAGTGACAGTAATTTCTTGTCATTTCCGTCTATTTTTCAGTCAATGAACATGACTTTTATTAGCTCTGATTCCAGGTACTTCTGAAACCCAATTTCGGCTTTGCAGCAGCCTTTGCGATTAGCACCAACAGGTTATCTACCTGCAGCTTACAGTTGTCTTCGTCTCGAAAAACAACCTCTCCGTTTGAATGCTTTTTACTGAATGAAACCCTGCACTTTGTTACTTTTGTATATGAAATTCATACTATATAGAATAGGAGGGAACTGGCATCACTGGAGAAGAAAACACAGTGCTTCTGTGTTGCTCTAATAAAAAGTGTTTTTTTCAGTGATTTTAGAAAGTTATAGTGAAATAAGTAGTTTAATTATTGATTTTCAGTGATGGTGAAGTCGTGCTGAATAAAGGTTTGGTTGAGGGTGCGACTGGCGTGGTTGGAAGGATATATTTTACCACACAGGAATGACTGCCGCCATACAAGGGAGTATTTTTTCTAATAATATATTTCTAAAGGGCTACGAAATGTATCCCTAAAGGGCTGTCATGCCAGATCTCTCTCAAACAGCGCTGCCAGTAATATCAATTTGTCTTTGTGCTATTTCCAGTAGTTTTTTTGTGGAATTATTTTTTATTTGTAGCTAATATTTTCCACTTGTTATAGCTTAGATTATAACGACATTTATTCTGCCGTGTGTTGTCCAATCATGCATATTCCGGACAACAAGCACGTAGTCGTGATGGACGCAAACGTGTTGATACTCGAAGGGGATGAGAACTAATGCGTTGTCGGATATGCCCCCATCACCTCATTTGGTATTTTCTAATCTTCTTTGTTACTCTCCGTTTTTTATTTTTAGCTTTGTTATTCTACGGTTCGCGTTTTTAGCGAATTTACTGACTTAGGCAAGCAAGAAGATAATTTTTCGGTAAAAGATACAAAGTCTACCGAAACAGTTAGAAAATTTAAAAAATAAAAATTCATAAAACAAGTTCTACAGATTGAATCTTTCATATGAGTTGTAATTCAAATTGCGTTGAATATTCTAATACTCCCTTTCATTCCTGAAACATTGGCCGATTCTTCAAATTCATCACAGGTAAAAAGTAGGAAGATGCATTTCTTTCTGGACAGGCCAGTTTTCAGGCTCTGTCCTAGGGATTCATAACCTAACATAAAGCACGTGAATTATGTTCGAACAATAGGTAATATTTAGCGTTTGAAATATTCGTTTGGGAAAGCAGACTCGACGTGGTTCAGGATCGCGTTTGGAATGGGTGCTCGTCTAAATGTGCGATGTCTACATGTTACACTTATTTCTAAAAAATTCGCGAAAGGTAGATGCATAAACGAGTGACTGCATACTCGACAGCCGTCTGTCCGGAGTTTTGTCAATTTCGGAGATTGACTGTTTTGTGCATTATATTGCCAGCACAAAGTAACACATAAAACGATAATACTTTAAAACATTCTTGGTAGCCGGCTACCCAGAGCAATAAACACATGATAACATTATTAAAACATTTACTAACAAAGTATCCTCTCCTGTGATGCATGTGGGAATGTAGAGGATTCCTCAGTTCTTAGTAGCAACATGCATCGAACTAACAATACAGTTTGCACAGTGTGAAACAATGTGTTATTCCCAAACATGTTACTTCAAAAAATCATTTTGCAATCTCAATTGGTCCAGATCAATAACGGAGTAGCAACACACGGGCGGTCTCTAATGCTAATGAAATTCATACTATATAGAATAATAGTTTTTAACCAAAAACATAACATATTGTTTATGATAGGATTTTCGTCATTACTACTACCATTATAATTAAACAGTAGGGTGCCAATATTTTGAAACCATCTTTAATTTCATAAAGAGCTAGGTGGGTGAGTGGTGCCGGCCGTCATCGGAAGTTATTTAGGAATTACCCTTGATTGTGCTAGGTAACATAACCAATTGTTACATTTCGGTTTAGCCTCGGCGGTTTATGTTGAACTGCAGGTGGCATAACAATTCAACATAAACTGCTATGCACTGACGAGTCTAAGAAGAAACGTAAAGATGATGGTAAAAGTTCGATAATTTTTCATTTTTAAAAATCACCGCACAATTTTTTTCTCAATTAAAAATTTCCTAAAATTGGCTGAAACGTTAAGATCTAGTGTCATCCAGAAAAAAATTTTTGAAAAAAATTCACCGAAATCGGAAATTTATTTTTTATGTCAAATATCTTAGAATTGCCTGAAACGTCGAGATAACACCAGATCTCCAGATGTTCGATATCGGAAATCTTAAAATTCAAAGTCCCAGAGTTGATTTTTTTTCAAAAAAAAATTCGAGATGACTCATGATCTCGACATTCGGTGAGGAAGCGCAAGAAAGTCTAAATTAATCAATACCCAAGTATAGGGAAATCCAATCGTTTAGTGAATCTGGATGAGGTATTCAAACGATTGCTGTTAAAGTTATACTATGTTCACACTGGCCGAAAATAACATGTTTTAACGATAGTAATATAAAGTTAAAACCGCACTGTTCACACTAAGAAAAATGGTTGTACCCATTTGCGTTGCCAGGTCATTTTTCCAAAAATATGTAGTCGGCGCAAAAATCTATCTGTATATCGGTATCAATATCTCTTCTACATAAGTAGTAGAAAAGGTGAGCGAAAAAAAGGTCCCACGACAACCTTTTCTCATGTCTATTCAAGCTAAAAACCAAAATCGGTACTTATCTGTGTGATCCGTGAATTATCGGTATTTTGGGAGTACATATCTGTATTGTGGTATAGAGGTCAGAATACCGAGAAATCGGTATACCTGGCAACGTTGGTACCAGTTTTCAGTTTTATTTTATTATGATTACATGGCTACTTTGATGGAAAACTGCTGTTGTTGAACAGCTTGTCAATTGACATAGTCGTAAAGAGTGAAGGAAAATGCTAGCAGGGCTGTGCTTAACTGACAATTCTATCATATTATTTCGGGAAAACATGTTTGAATGTGACGTTTCTGAATATGAAATAACGCAAAAGTAAAACATGTTATTTCGCTTAAAACATGAAATCGGAGTTATAACATGTTTTAACTCATAGTGTGAACATAGTATTAGATAATCCCTGTAATAGCATTATCAAATAGAGTAACAACCAACGTGAGTGAACTTCATCTTCCCGAATTTACACCTGAATTATTGTTAACACTCTAGAAGACAAAAATACCTTATTTTCATATATAGCTAATAAATGCCTCACATAACAGAGTATTTTTCAATAGAAAAACTCAACGTTAGAGCGCAATTTAAAAACAATTCGAAAAACATCTCCTCCGCCCTTTTTTTTAAAAACATGTTCGAAAGTATTTTCTGTCAAATGCAAGAAACGGTTTTTTTACATTTGCCTCAATGTTAGATATAGCAGTTTAAGAATAATCTGTTTTGGAACTAGTTTTGCTCGTAAATTCGGTTCAGAAAACGCTACCTGAATGCGCCAATCATAAAAAAAATTGGTTTTAACAAACTCTAAAAGATGTTCAAAGATACCTAATACGAAAAGTGAAAAACAAAAAAGGTAGAGCAAACAATCTGATTTTTTTGAGGAACACCCTAAGTTGCTCTCTAAAAATAGCTGTAACACTAAAACCATTGGAGATACCACAATGGTGTCTTCAGCGAAGCTGCTCGACATAAGTTTATCTACAATTTTACCTAAGGATGCAGTCCACTATCTCAACACATCCGGAAAATAAACACCTTAATAATAAGAGCCACCCTAATACCATGTACCCCAAAATATGGCTTATCTTTCACTGATCATTTATTTTGAAGACGTCATAGCTTTAAAGTGTGAATCTGGCCACTGCACAGTGGTCCGAAATGGGAAATTAGCGTGACAAAAATATTTTCACTATTAAATAATAGTTTTTTATAGTTGGTGTCTTCACAAAAGTTGTTTGTTATCAAATTGCGCTCCTTTTGATGAGAAATGTCACTAGGGTGTTCCTCATTTAGATTGAAATCTGAAATCTAACTTTCTTAATTGAACTCAAAAATGATTTTGTTGTACAATATAGTTGTAGGAAATTTTATTTTGAGCAACTTTGCTGAAAAAAGTACATCTCTAGCTTTTCATTTGATCGAGTTACATCAATTTTCCCGAATAAAAGTAGGGTGGATCCTGAAAATTAACTTTTTTTGCTCTAACTTTTTTGTGAAACGTTCTACGGAAAAGTTGTTTTCAGAAGCGTTGTAGTACTAATCATTGCGCACAATTTTGTTCAACCAAGCTTTTTCATATGAGCTACCAGTAAAAAGTTATGATTATTTTTTCATCAAAAACTAGTCAAGCTTCAAATATCTATATTTATTAGATTCCAGATCGATAAAAATGTATCATATGCGGTTCCTGAAAGGTCATAATATAAGTAAAAGTTTAAGAGAAAATTGAAAGGGTGTTATTTTTTCAACTTATTTAAATTAGTTTTAAAAATACCTTCAAAAAACTCAAAAACATTGCATAACTCTTAAACGCCTTAACGTATCAACATACTTCCTTCAGCAGAATAATAGTACCAAATTAGATCTGCAAGTGTTCCATACATTGCCCTTCCGAGAAATGAGAAGCACAAAAACTAAGACAGACATTAAAAAACCATTTTGTTGATGTTACACCAATTAGTTAAATCATCCAATTGTTCTTCTAGGAACTCTGAGTCAGCTTGAATGAAATATTTTAAAGTCATCGGCGAACCATAATTTCATACATTTGATCGAAAAATTTAGATACAATGAAAATGTAAACAGTCCAAGGTGACATCCTTGAGAAACAGAGGTAACAGCAAATGGTGAGGTTGTACAGTGCGACCAGTTAGATATATCTTCTTTCGATTTCCACATTAGAATGGGAAAACGCAATGATATAATTATATCGAAAAGTTTTTGTAATTCCTGGTAACAGCTCTGCTGAAATAGCTATTTGTACCACTCAAAATCGGAGAGCATAAAATCTAAATTTTGTCCTCTGAAGAAAACATTGGCCAAGGTGAAAATTCATTAGTTCGGCCAGCTCGACCAATTGCTGAAACGCTCGCCCATCCTCAATTTTTTAGGGTTCCATAAAACTCACAAGCTTCAAAAATTTGCAAAGAACAAATGTGAAATGATGTTTCTTGAAATTCATTGCAGCAATTTTTACCTTTTTTATAAATATAAAAAATAGGTATAGAATTCGCTCAAACTTTAGAAAATATTTCCGAGGCCCGGAGGGCCGAGTGTCATATACCAATCGATTCAGCTCGACGAACTGAACAAATGTCCGTGTGTGTGTCTGTGTGTGTTGTCAACTAAGTGATCGAGATCTCAGAGATGGCTGGACCGATTTTGATCAAACTAGTCGCAAATGAAAGGGCTCCCCGTCACCCTGAACGCTATTGAATGGTTTTGAGATCGGATGTTTACTTTTTAAGTTATACGAATCAGAACAAATTGGCTCAAGTTTTATGTCAAATTTTTTAGTTTTTTGACAGTATCTGTCACACTTGACCTTGAAAACAGATTATGTTTCTATACTTAGATTCCACACGGTAATAGCTATCGAACAAGCCATAGATTGTTGAAATCCGTCCATTTTCAACGGAGATATTGACATTTTTGTATAAGCGACTTTTCCCCCTATTCCAGCAGTAGGAGTTTTGAGCGCTGTCTGGCAAAGAAATGCTTGGGAGCAAAATAAAACACGATTTTTTATACTGTTACATACAATTGTTTCTAAGTACCAAAAAGACTGTGTGCAGCATCCTTTTTCATGACAATTTGCCTCGGACCGATTTTAGCACGGTTCGTTTTTGGCAACATAATCGTTCGAATATGGCATACATAGATGATACCAGCATTATCGAGTTGGAAGTAATTCCATAATTATATTGATTTAAACTATTTACAGCAATAAATGCTGGAAGAACATGACTTCCATATACCGTACGACTCAGTTCGTCGAGATCAGCAAATGCGTGTGTGACAAATAATTTCACTCAATTTTCTCGGAGATGGGTAAACCGTTTTCTACAAACTCAGATTCATATGAAAAGTAATATACTTCCAAACAAGGTTCCTGAATTACGTTTGGATCCGACTTCTGATTGTGAAAGCACAGGATGATATGTGAAATGAAATTTCATTTTTCTCGTAGATGGCTGAACCGATTTAGATTCAAATGAAATCTACGAATCATTTATGATTCAAACAAAAGGTCTTAAAATCATATAAAACATCTTCCTTTTTTTCAGATCCGACTTCTGGTTTAGGAGATACAGGGTGATTAGTATAAAAATGTCCATTTCACATAAATTAATCAGGTTTATCGCGTTTGCAGATTTGGATAGTCGATTACCAAATAAATTTATTTCAGTTTAAGAGGTATTCGTTTTTGGATTCGGAATGTACCCCCAAATTTTAATTCGCACTACAATTTCTCAAAGATGTCTACGCACTCCTTTAGGTGAATTTAACTGATTTCGGCTACACCGATTTTAGAATTCCGGATCCAGTTTCGAATCGTTTCTCAAAGCTAAATCATTTTCTCAAAAAGGCCAAATCGAACTTCTAAAACCAAAATTCAAATTAAAGGACTTAAGGTCCTGTACAAAATTGGTGTGTTTTGTCCGATTCTGGAATTACAGATGATGAGTTTTACCGGCTCTGGAAGTACCATAAATAATGACGAAAAACTCTAAAGTGGAACCGACTTCGACATCTCATGGAACGTTCAATCGATTGTCACACTTTTAGATTCAAATTCGATCCGATTTGCAGTTTCGACATTACAGAGTAATGAGTGATTAAAATCTCAAATTGTCGCTTAAAACGACGGCAATTAAAAAAATGTCATGAAAACTTTAACACCGAAGAATATTCATGCAAAAAACACATGCGGATTGATAAAAAAAAGGTATCATCTTACGGCTAGGTAGATTAAGAACGTTTTTTCATATGAAGCCGTTTATTCGATTTCGCACTGTGCCTAATTATGCTTTCTTTTTCAAGATAGTCGATGATAGTTCACCTCGAGTACATAAAATCCTTTTTATTGTGACAAAACAGTGTCGAACAGCTCTCTGGATCGTTGATGCGTTGTTTTGTTGCTTTTGTTCGATTGTGAACGACCCATTTGGAAAATACCTTTCATATGCCCGGGTTTTCGCGTAAGATCGTAGAAGCACTTCCAGTTGATGAATCATTTCAGCACATCTAATCTTACGAACTGTGATTTTGCGTTTACCCATCGCTTGATTTTATTCGGACGACTGTTTCATTCCACGTTTGAAATTATAGAACCACAAATCTTTGTTTTTAATGGATCCGTGTGGGTAACACTTCTCAAACCATTGCTGGACTTGCGGGGTTTTTCTTTTTGAAAAGTAATGTCTTATCAATACACAGAATTCGTTATTTCCATATTTTCATAAATGAATAAGTAACGCCACTTATGTTTGTGGTACGATTGAGTTGATAATTTGACACATGCCATCTGAAGGTTGACACTTTCGAAAAATGAGGTGAGTTTGACATTACAAACGTCATCTCTGGGTCATTCCCGGGACTTTTTGAACAATGTGTTATGTACTTCCACGGCTGGAGTGGTAATGGATTTGTTTTGTGCGCCGTTCGATTCGCACGAGGCACATTTTGACCGTTTTTAATTCGAGAAAATGCAGGGTGACACGCACGAGCTCATTACCTTCCCTCATCAACCCCAACAAACTAAACGGTCAAGGTAACTAAAGTTCTCAAAGAATTAATTTCGAAAATTCGCACACACGAATAAGTTTATACGGAACAAGGCAAGACTGCTTCCTAAATATTCAAAACAAATATTGGCAGTGATCTTGAAACGAGTTGAGAACACACAGTAGTTTCATGTCGTATTTAATATTTAAACGCGCAATTTAGTTTTATAATAAAATACCGAAAACGCTTCAAACTTGGAACATGTTTCACCTGCTCTGGTCAATCGTAAACTCTGTACAAAAGAACAAGGGGAAGTAGTGAAACGGAAGGTTCCTGATATTCGCATTGCTTAAAAAAAGCATGAGTGTTGGAATAAAGACATAACTTGAATTTTGTTATGAAACATTTAAACTATTTACACTTATTTTACCAATTTTTGATCGTAACACCACCTCATCTGCTCACTAATCGATCGGGTTGATCCCGGATTGTATTTAACAATGATATATTGAAAAGTTCCCCACATGACTATATAATCTTGCCATGAATACATTTGCTCAAAGCCTTTTTCAGAAAGATGTTTTTAAGTAGCGAAACCCTCTTTTTGCGACTCACTGCCCACCTTTTAACGAATTCGAGTTTAATGCCCGTTGGTGGGCTGTAAGGACCAATTTTGGAATCCCTGAATTATACACTGTGTACAATTAAAGCAGATCTATTTGTGTCTTCCTTTTTATGTGTCCCCATATAACATGAAAAGCTATCATATATTCCAACCCTGAAACTACAGGGTGAGCCATTGAAAGTGGAACCTATTTCTTGAAAATGATATCGCGTAAATGACCACCTTAAGCCTTTAGTACAAAACGTGTTCTTTTTTCGGCTTTTTCCGTCGTTTTGGATTTCAAATAACCTCTGAAAACAGTCTGTGGCATCAAATCGGGTGTTTCCGGGGGCTAGTCAAATGCACTGTTTTTCGATATGTATAGCATGTTGCACCGTCCTGTTGAAACCAGTAACCATTCAAACCATTTTCATGAACATCACAAATTCATTTATCATGGCTCGATAATGATCGCCATTAACAGTTTTCGTTTTTCCATCATCGTCTTGGAAAAAAGCATGGAAAATAGTACCGTCATTTTTGCTTATTAACATGATGATTTTTCGCCAAAAGTTGGCCTCGTTCTCGGCGTAAAGCGCGTTCTGTGGTAAAATGTCATTGGTCGATCTAAAAATTCTGTCAAAAGTTATTAAGTTGCCGATGCTTCCACTTTAAATGACTCATCTACCTACTAGAGATGATCGGTTTTCGAGTATATGCGCTCGAAACCTGACCAGATATTGGTTGAGTTCGGGTTCAGAAAAAATATGTTTGTCGGGTCCGGGTCGGGTGACGGGTGACGATTTTTTCATTATAAACAGGTACGGGTAGAGTTCGGGTTCAAAAATTTGGTCGGAAATCTCTACTACCTATTACGTAAAAACTGAGATGTCTGTGTACTAAGTTATTTTACTCACATCGATTTCTGAACTTTCTTCAGGTATATTTTTACTCTTTCACTCGTTTTATCTCGTATAGAAGACGTTTCCGATCAGGTGACTATTTACTTGTGTGACCCCTCAATGTAAAATCCGTCATTGTATTGATGTTGAATAAACACACAAAACTCTGATAAATCATAAACACGTCAATAGCGTCACTTTCAATATTTGTAGTCTTAGAAAAACTAAACAATTAGGCTTCGCTCAAAACAGTCCAACACTAATTTTCACTAGCCAAATTTCACCTACTTTCACCTAATCTGAACTTGCATGTGAAATTTTGTTTTACCTTTGCGATTAGCGAAAAACCACAGAACATCCGTACCGTACCGAACATCAAACGCAACTAACCGTCAAACGTCAGCATCGTCATCACTGTGAACTGCGGAAAGAATAGGAACTTGTCGAACAAAAGTCATCAAACTATGCATATCCAAACGAACTGAACCTAAACTAAACGCAACCTCAGTCAAACAGAGTCAAATGAGGGGGGCCATGGGTGAGTTATTTTCCCGTACTTTACACAAAAGTGGATTTTCCGCTTACAATAGACCTCGGATTTCCATATTCGTGCGATTGCCGCATACCAGAACCAGAACACACGGCGTCATTCGGCCGAGATTATCGGCAGGTGTAGACGGTGTAGATCACGTGACACCGCACCCTAGAAGTGTCGGGAATGTTGAGGGAAAATTCTAGAGCCCAATTTGGGCGTATTTCACATTTCACCTCGCTGTTGCAAACTTTCTGAACGGAACTGTTCCGTTCAGAGGAACAAATCAACAACGATCAAATCATCCGACTTTGTGGCAAAGGCCTGTTCAAAAGCAGACTACGCGCTCCAAGCATGCTTTGCTGCACTCTACAAACAACCAGAAACGGTTTTTGAACCAATTGAAACCAAACCGACGGAACAATGTATGACAACATGTCGAAACCGAGCATGACTTACTCGTAGCAACCCGTTTCGTAGCAGAACACGACCCACTCTGCGCAGTAACCTAGGCAACGCACCTCAATTTGTCACCTGAAGCGTGAATCCGCAAACAACGCGCATCGTGAACCGCATGCTTAGAACTAGAACTCCGTATTCTGGCGCGATTAAGTGGTGCAACACGCGTGTTATTTCAATCGTGTCATATAACTGCCTCCCCCGCACATGTTTCAGACCATCGTCCAATATTAAACCCGTACATCAACCTATTTTGAATACAATATCATCGCTTAGATGTGTTTGTGTGGGTTTTTATCTAGTGCTTAGCTTCCATCGTTTCCATGTGGAATCGGAAGGCTGATTGATTGTCGGCGAATGAACATAAATTCGATACATACTTACATATGTAGGTGCAAATATGTCGAAGTTTTTCCGCGATAAATTTCCCGGACAAATGAGCGGCAGCCTGGTTTAGAATCGCAACCCGATAATGAGATGCATCTGGTCGATAGAGTTGCATCTGATGGTCCCCCTTCCAACAACTACTGGCTCTCAATTCGGATGTCAATGAGTTTTTGCATAAAATTAATGGGGCACGACCAGAGGTTACTTTGTTTCGATAAACTCACCTGTCAGCGGCGTCGTCACCGTGAGAGAGAGAGAGAAAGGTCCGAGAACGAGAGTGACATTTTTGTTTGTTTTCAGTTTGATAGATGAAAGTGGAAGTGTTTTGCATTTGGTGTAATTCTATTCTTATTGTAATGATTTTGCAATTAGTTGATGCATTACGCAAGATAGACAATAATATGTGAATAATTTTCTGTTGTATGTTTATGTACGCTTGTGATAAACTGTTGAACTATTCAGTGTGATTTACTCATTTGAGCTTCTTCAAACATTGGTTTAAAATCATCAACACTGAGCTGAGCTGAGTTGAAGTAGATCCACAGACTAACAGACAGGACACTCAAATTAGATTCTTCAATTATTTTAACGGTCATTTCGAATATTCCTTTATTTGGGACAGTACTCACATGTGTCATGATGGCGCCACGTTACCCTATCAAAAACATCCTGTCTGTCATCTAGACTGTGTTTATTTTTTTCATTTATCAACAGAGTTGCCAATTATACAGAATTACCTGTAATGTATTGTTTTGTATACGTCCATGCGAATTCCATGCAGGATACAGATTTAATACATATGCCAAAACTATATACATAATTGTGCCTACTTCTCATCCTCCAACGCAATACAAAATCGAACCCGTTTTGTTACAATATTTACTTGCCTCTGGTCTGCCGCCACTCAATTTCGGGTGAAAACTACCAACACAATAAAAATAGTCTAGATGAACAACGCTGAGTCAAATAAATGGTTACCTTCCAACATCGTGAAAAAGTTAAATATATTATCAACGTAATCCAATAATTCATTGTGATTATTCATTCTCAAATATTTGGATGAAATCAGGCATCCCTGCAAGCAGCTGATCGGTGTTGACAAACGAGGGGAAACCAACTAGTAAAAAAAAACTTGTACATAACACAGAGGGTGTACAGATAGTAAATAGTTCGCGCAGTACAATATAGATGGAACTAGTGCATCACGAACAATTATTTTTATAAGAATTTACTCATACTGTCATGTCTGTTAGTCTGTGGTATCGCCCATAGTTGCACTTCGTGATTAACCGAATGAGTGGAAATGTACAATGAACCAAGAAAATGAAGCTTGGGAGAAGCAAATCATTTTCACTGTACATACTCACTCACTCCTAACTTTTTATTAAATGATCAATAACGACGCTGGCTACGCCCAAAGGCTGTGCTACTGAGGGAAAGGAAGGGATGTTAGTCCGATACTCGGTGTTTCTAGAGACCACGAGTACCACTGTATCTCCACGAGCATCACTGTATGTTAATATTATTAGCTGTTTTTATAGATGATATTACTCCACCACGACGGTATTGCTGAATAAATTTCAAATACATCACGAAGCATGGAGTTTCAATGCGACCGACGAAATAAACTCACCTAGCGAGCCTAAAACTATTGATACCGGATAATTCATATTCGAGAAAATTGAGTGGTAATCAGTTTTGACGCCTACGTCACTTATACCATTATTAACTTTTCTGACAGCTCTCCTCCAACCACAAATGACAATGAGATTGGTTTGTTTTCATCAGGAAACGCCAGCATTAAACACGATTCAGACGATCAATCAATCAAAATGTTCCGTGAACTTGACGTTGTTTCCCTTCAATATGAATTGCTTACAATTAATGTTGTTGTTTCGTGACCATTCCATGCATGTGCCGGTCGTCTGATGCCACGTGTGAATCGCTCTTATATATTGTTTTGTTTTCATCACCGTATGTGACAGTCATTTCAACTTCAAACCTGTTTAATGAACATAGAGTAGCATTAAAACGAGTCTAACTTTGTTGAAATGTTGACTCCGAATCAGACAGTGATACTGATAACGATGAAGATATTTTTAAATTCTTTGTAAAATTTACTGTGAATCAAAAAAATTGCTTATTTCCACATCTGCTTTATGGTTATTGCACGGAGCTTCGAAGATAGGTGGTAAGTTCTCTAAATTGGGTGGTTTTCCGGTACCGTGTAGAGAAGACTACACACTTAGAAAAAATGATACTTACGCTTGACGTATTAAGTGAATTACGACACTCCTTTTATATGCATCTACAAAGACGTAAATTTACATGATGTTTTCTAAGCGTGTACTCAAAAAAATGTGTCAAAAACTAACATATATAATCGTCTATATAAAAGGTTGAGTCTATTATGACTCCAAACTTTCGAAATTTGTTATTCACTTTGAGGAAATCGATCAAATTTCGTTCAGTTCCTCTCTACATTCGCTCAGTTGTCCTGTTGTCAGTGAGATTCTAACATAAAAGAAATAAACCTAGATCACTCACTTAGTTTCTCCGTGTTGATAGCGCTTCTAGTGAAAAATGGGTGTATTTTTTTACAATAAATACTGTGTTTGAATGAAATGCGCAGGTAACTTTATACAAAGGGGTAAATATTATAAAGCGTCCCAGCTGACCAAAACGCCCTCTTTTCCTTTTTAGGCATTCAGAACTTTTCTAAACACAAGTTTTATCACTAACACTATCTTTTCGTAGGATCTACCTTCTATGCAAGTTTGTCAGTTGTCGTTTGCTGGAAAATATAAAAAAAAACTGAAAATATTATTAGGCAGCTTTTCGATGTAATGTTTTGCTTTTTTTCTCAAAACAGTCAGTTTAAGGATATTTTAAGGGATAAATTGCATTATTATTTCAGGGTATATACGGTATGATCCTGCCCAGTAGAAAAATATTGAGCAATGTATCCTAATTAATTACATCTACAGTTAGTCGCAACTTTTAATGTCAGCAGAGGTAACAAAAAATATTTAGTACTTGAGTTATCCTCGTTTTGCTTATTATTTTCTCTTTGTTTGGATTATATGTAACTAGCTATAGTTCTAATTACTAGAAATTTACCAATGCGTGGGAGATGCGCATTGTTTTATCTTCAATATTAGTTTCTCTAAACAATTGTCCAAAGTGGGGTACTTTATAAAATCTCACGAAACACAAATACATATTGATTATTAGAAAAATATATATTTCATTTTCACAAAAACAGTTCAAAAATTACTTCGAATAGAAGTAGAAAATTAACTTTTTCAACATTCTGTCGAAAAATAAATAATTAATTGCATTAATAGCATCAGTGTGATTTACCAGAGTTTGCATGTACTCGGGCAAAGCAAGGTTACATGTTGCTGAGTGCTATGCAATATCTCGCTTTACCACGCGAAATCGTATTTCTTTACGACTTGTAGCAAGCACAATAATGTTCGAAAACGAAAAACATAATACATTATTAAAGCGCAAAAGAGAGCACTATGCAATACTACGAAACTTATTTCTATATGGATTGAGATACCTCACGTACAATTGAAAATTTCGAACGATATAATCGCACGACGCACCGAAACAAAAGCCTAGTGCCATAATTCTAATACATCTATAAAAAATTCGAATCGCCTACGGAATGAAACCCCTTATTTAAGTTCAAACCGCATTTGGCCGATATTGCCATCGCCGATCTTTTTTTCGCTCTTCGGTTATGACTGAAGTGCCGGCGTGCGAATGTATAGGTCGGACCCGAAAAAGTCAACGCCGGAGAGGTCGGATCGGTCGGATCGGCCAATGGCGGAGAGCCCTTTAGTGTTGGAGATTGCCGATAATTTGGCAGAGAGGGGCTCGATATTTCTCTACATTGTATACAACATCAACATATCACTCTGGTAGATGATGCTACAAGAACTCGCTCCCTTTCAATGCATCAACCGTGAGATAATTTTTCTACATTTCTTCGCTACACCTCATACTATGAGTATTTCAAGGCCCTTACCTTAATAGATACACTTTTGTAATAATCGGCGCTGTTTGGCATTTACCAAGAGAGAATTGCAAGTTGACATTTATCGCAGAAAATCGAATCGATGATAATTTACAATTTAATTTACACTCGGCTACCAAATGCCGCTATATGAATTTATATGTATAAATTATTTATCTAGTAAATATGGGCTTTTGTGGTTCAGTTGAATTACTGACGTGTTTTGCGATCTAATGTGTCTCGGTTCAAGTCGCGATGTTGCTATCAATCTTTTGTTTTTTATTTCATTCGATTTCAAGCCATCTAATTTTCAAACCACACAATTTCACATGCTCTTGAATATAAATTTGTGTGAATACGACGCTCCATTTATGTGCGTCGTACAAAATGTACAATCACAAAAAAATTTCGAACAGTGTGTGAGTACACATCACAAATGGAAAGATTCATTAATTGAACTCAATTAGGGGTAGATGGGGTAATATGCAAAACCTAAGAAAATGTAGCTATCTTAACTATAGACAATAACACGGAAGAGTTTCGTGCATGACTATCTTCCGTAATCATTATTTCTCAAAATTACGTACAAATACTCGCTGAATGCATTGAAAATTACATGAAATATCTTATTTTCCAAAACCCTTAAAAATTGTCTATTGAAATATATGCGGGGCATGACGCCCGATCGTGGAAAACATGAAAAATATACATTCTAAATTACGCGAAGTGACGATCATCACATAGAGGCAGGGTGATCTTTAGCAACGGGTAAACATCCATCAAAACAACGGATTAAAGCTCATGACAACCTCAGGGCAATATGCACCCTCATAAAGTCTTTTCTTTTAGCTTTAGACTTTTCGTTGACGAAATATTTGCCAGGTGGAAGATTGTTCATTATTATTCATTAAATTGATAACTTATGGATAATTTTTGTAAGTGACTACTAGAGCATTTTGCCTGGTTACATAATAAAAATCGTCTTCCTCACCCTGGAAAACTACTATGGAACGAACATCAAAAATTTCTTATAACAGAGACATAATTGTTTTTTTTTTTTTTTTTCATTTTTCCAGATATGATTGAACCATCGCTACAAAAATTGCATAGTAATCTGTGGACTTTCAGTTTCATTAAAATTTCAGTGAAAAAAATTGGTAACTTTTGAGAAAAGAAAAAGGTGCATTATGCCTCGGGGGTTCGTTTTACCCCATCTTCCCCTACAAGTTTTCATGCATAGTGATATTTATCTCGGAAATGGTAATAAACATGTGAACAAGCAGATTTGGCGATTTGGCGATTGACTTTCTTTATTTAGCCTCGGCTAAATTGTGGTCGTTTACCGGGGAGCAATGTATCCACATTATTGTAGCAAACTAAAGACTATCCCAGAAAGTATGGACGCAACCAAAAACCGCTGCCATTTCGCAATGGTTCAGAATCTGTCCATTTTTATGGCTGCGTCCTGTTGTTTACACTCTTCTCTAACCACTTGTGCAGTCGTTTATTCGTTTTCATTAGTTTGTTTCGAAATGCGTGGACTTTCTGCAGAACGACGCCAAAAAAGTGTGTACAAAATGGTGCACAGAACGCGGACCGTCACTGAGAAAGATAGCAAAAATGGAAGGGGTAAGTGAAAAAGCCGTGCGAAATGCAATCAGAAAGTTCGGTGAAGATAACACCTTCGAGGATAAACCGAAAACGGGTCGAAAAAAAGGTCCTGCTAACCCTCAGTTGGATAAACGTATACTGAAGGTGTTCGAGCAAAAGAAGGAGGTTTCAGTTTGGGATGTGGTCAAAAAAGTGGGCACTTCGAAGTCAAATGTTCTACGTGCTAAAGAACGTTTGAATCTTCGAACCTATAAGAAGATGAAACAACCAAAACGTAGTCCGGAACAAGAAGCATCGACCAGGCCGAGGGTTCGAAAGCTGTACAATACGATTCTTGCTGGAAATTTCAACTGCATAATCATGGACGACAAAACCTACGTGAAACTCGATTACAAATCCTTGCCGGGACCACAATATTATACGGTGCGAAAAGGGCAAGTGTTGAACCAGTCCGAGACATCGATTGAAGTCGAAAAATTTGGTAAGAAAGCTATGGTCTGGCAAGCAATTTGTAGCTGCGGTAAGATTTCGAAACCCTTCATCACCACTGCTTCAATGAACAGCGAAATATACATCGAGGAATGTTTACAAAAACGACTTCTATCCATGATTCGAAGCCACAAGGATCCTGTTGTCTTCTGGCCAGCTCTTGCTTCTTGCCACTATTTGAAATCAACGGTAGAATGGTATACTACCAAAAGTGTCACTTTCGTCCCAAAAGATATGAATCTACCAAATTGCCCACAACTTCGACCAATTGAGGAATTTTGGGCATTAACGTAGGCACATCTTAGGAAACATGTCTCGACAGCCGAAACAATTCAACAGTTCGAAAAAGATTGGAAAAAAGTGTCGAAACTTGTCGCCAAGAAGTCTGTACGGAATTTAATGAGGAACGTTCGCAAGAAGGTGCGCCAGCTAGTCTGCAATGGCTAAGTAGCAAATGTTGAGAATAATATTCCCAAGTAGCACACGTTATTACACTTCAATGACAGTAACTTATATGACACAAATTCATGGAACAAGTAGAAGACTTTGCAACGTTCATTATAACAGCTATGTAACCTGAAAAGCGTAAGAGGCGGAGCTTGTGCGACTTACCAAGGGTTGCCAAACAACTTCTCAGTAACGAATATTTGGTTTGATTCAGCGCGCACATCAGTCACAATGAAACAGAAAATATAAGCTTTGTCAAGTTACAATTTGTTGATGTTTTTCCCATTCAACATTTACGACCAAAAATTGGCATCCGATAATTAGAGTTGAATTTTTTTTTTTTTCATAAATACGTTTATTTCATAGGCAATATACATAAGTTTTTCTTCGCCGTGGCATCCACAATACATAGTAGTTTAAACCTAATACATTTCGAATATCATATTAGTATGTTGGTACTCATTAGTTAATCTAAACACTGTTTTTATCAAGCGAGTTGCTATTTTAAATTACATTAAATAAAATACATTTATTTTGTACATGATCTTATAACTATTTCAGGATTGTTTGTATCAGTTCATCACTTTTATTTAATATAAGATAGCTGGCTATTGGTTGAACTCATGGAAGAGAAAACAGTCTAACATAAAATAAAATTTAAATTGGAACTCCAATGGATTTAATGAAATGATAAAGAAGTTTCATGTATGGAAGGTCACGACAAGCAAGAATGTCGCGAACTGGGACATTGGATAGTCTACCTTGGGTACGCAAGGAATTTATTAGTTGAGATCTGACATCACGAAACTCCACGCATGTCCAAACAACATGGTCAATATCGCGGTAACCTTCGCCGCAAGCACAATGATTAGTCTCGGAAAGTCCAATTCGAAGGAGATGTGCATCTAACGTGTAGTGATTGGACATGAGTCTGGACATCACACGAATGAAATCTCTACTCACATCCAGTCCCCTGAACCATGCCTTTGTCGATATTTTAGGAATAATTGAGTGCATCCACCGACCCAGATCATCTTTATCCCAAGAAGCTTGCCAGCTGGCAAGTGTTCTTTGGCGAGACGCGCTATAGAATTCGTTGAAAGCAATCGGTCTCTCATAAATTTCACCCTCAATAGCACCACTTTTGGCTAAAATATCGGCTCTTTCATTGCCTGGAATGGAGCAATGAGCCGGAACCCAAACTATTGTGATTTGATAATTATTATTCAATATGACGTTCAGGCACTGTTTTATTTTGGCCAAGAAAAAAGGTTCATTTTTGCAAGCGGCGTTTGAGCGAATAGCTTCAATTGCACTTAGACTATCTGTGAAAAGAAAATAATGGTTTGGAGATAATGTGACGATTACACTCAAGCTATAATGAACTGCTGCTAACTCTGCTATATAAACAGATGCAGGTTCTTGAAGCCTAAATGAGACCGAAACATTATTGTTGAATATACCAAACCCAGTAGCCTCTTCAATTCGTGATCCGTCCGTGTAAAATATTTTCTCAGAGTCAATATGCCTGAACTTACTTGTAAATATTTTTGGGATTTCCATCGAGCGTAGGTGTTCCGGGATTCCACGCACTTCGCGCTGCATGGATGTGTCGAAAAATAAAGTTGAGTCAGGGACATTTAGGAGGCTGACACGGATAGGAATATATCTTGAAGGGTTGATTTCCTGTGACATATGGTTAAAATATACTGTCATGAATCTTGTTTGAGATTGAAGCTCAACTAGCCTTTCGAAGTTATTAATAACCAGGGGATTCAGTACCTCACATCTTATTAGCAGTCGCGATGAAAGCTCCCAAAAACGATCTTTCAATGGAAGAACTCCCGCCAGAATTAGAGTTAAAATATAGAATTCAATCCTTTTTAAACTCACTATATCTACTCAAAATCTAAGTGCTATTCGATATTTATGGTGAAGTTGATCATTGTGCTTATTGAAAACGTGCGCGCCTTCGATATTTTAGGTTTCGGAACATCGACATACAAAATATTATTCATATTTTTATAGCCGTCATATTAAATTTACAGCAAAAATGTCGAAATGTGTTCAAATAGAACTTTTTTTGATTAATATTAGTTTTTTATACACTAAAGTTATATCAGTTGACCAATCGCAATAATTAAAAATTGCAGTTTTATTCAAATTTAAAGAATATTTCATTCCCTGGTCATAATGGTAGCCATTGGCATAAGTTTTTCCATGCATACACTGCCGTGACAAAGTGTAGAAACATTCTCTCTGGTGTACTTCCCAAAACGAAACAAGTTTGCTTCGCACATGTACCGGCAGAAAATTTGCGAAAAAGCGCAGATTTGACTATAGCCAATATTTTTAAAATGAAGGAATTTTCTAGTTGTTCTACTGTACTACTAGTTGTTGCATCACAACGAATACGGTAACCGATATGGAATCATTACTTAACTTTGTCTTATAGTCTTCTCTTTTTCATTGTCACATTTTGTTACGGTGACCAGTTAGCGACTAAACATTGTCAATGCGAGCACGTCGTAAGAGTTAGATTACCGAAATGTTACGTTGGAACTTATTGTAACTTAGTATGATGAGATGTCATAATACGACTTGTTTCGCCGTGTTTGTCATGCGACCATTATGCAGCATCTGTTTTGTTTTATTTTTTTTATGAACAAGTTACATGTGCTACTTGGGTTCTGTTGTTGTAGTGTAATATTATAAGTATATCGAATAAAATTTGAATATCTAACACTTGTGAATTATTTACAGCGAAATCAAAGTACGTCTATACTTTCTGGGACAGTCTTTAGTCATTGCAACCAAATTTGTAAATTTTACAAAATATTGTTTTTCTATCGGTTGTTTGTTCAGAGTTTCCAGTAAACACGTTGTATTCAAATAAACTCCATAATAACTATAAAATGATTTTTATTTGGATCATTTTGTGAGGTTATGAAAAACCCGGACTAGAAGTTTTAATATTGTCATTTTTTACTGAAAGAAAGCCATATTTTTCATAATTTTAATATTTAGTTCTTCAAATCAGACAAACTGATCAAACAGATCTTTTTAAATACAAGCAGTTACAATCAAGATCGGCACAAACCATCCCGTTTGTTGCACTAGGTGCTGAACCCTAACACCGATTGACATATCGAACCGGGAAGCATTCATGGTTGTGTATCAAGTGTCGAGCCCTCCCGTCTGGTCGCGTTCACCTTCTTCCTAATGGTGTGAATAGTTTCATATGGTTCGAGAAGAACATCCTCACTAATCTTATTTTTATTGTTTCAGAAACACTCTTGATTTTTTTTCTGCGTTCCTGTGGACCTGACCGGTCAGCCTGTGATGGCTTCAAATGAAGGGAGAAGAAAAACCCGAAAGTGAAAGGTGATTAGTATTCCGCAGAAGGGACTTTTTCCCGTTTCGGTGTGTGATAATTAATGAATCGGAATAAATTAAATGTCAAATGTTTTATTCTCTGTCATTAAGGTCGTCCTGAGTGGCGGAATGGTCTCCTTCCGACCCGCACCATCCTTGCTGCCTGATGGACATTGAGCACCCGGCGTGTCGATGGCCTTCCTCGATAAAGTAATTCTGATTATTGCGAATTGATGATGCTGTATTCGTACATGTTTCTCCTGCCTCCGACTTCTGATTCGAACAAACAAACGAAGGGTGACATGAGCATTGCTCTGTTTCTTGCTCATGCTGCTGCCACAAGTCAAACGGGAAGGGACGCGCCTCGACGCATCGCCGGTCATTGAGGGCGTTCATTGACGCCTTGTCCAAATGTTTGCTCACTGCTGGCAGTCACTCACTGTAGGTACTTGAGTTTGAAAGGAGTCCACATCTCAGAAATCAACTTACAATCGCTATAAAGAGTGTCATTGTCATTCGTGGCTCAGGCTCAGAACACAAGACTCGCCATTCAGAACGGAGAGATAGATCCCTTTTTTGTGATGTCCGCGAATGCCGTCTCTGATTACCATCAGTCTCTTCATTCCGGAAAGGCTTATTGGTGTCTTCGAAGTAGCAGCAGCAGCAGCAGCAACAGCAACGAGCAGATTGAATGACAAATTTTTAATCATGTTACCCGCTCAACCGAAGCGAAGCGGTTGTCTTGGATACAGTTTGCTACGCTGTCGCAACGTATGACAGAAAATAATCCGTGACTGCAAAGAAATGATGTTTTCCGAAAAAAGACCGCCTGCTATAATGGTGATGAATGTGATTTTATGCATTGTGAAAGAATTATTTCACTCAACTCAAGTTTTCTATACTAAAAAAAATCTTCATTTCGATAACTGACATTCAAGTGTAGAGAATTCTCCTGGAAAATGAATTAATAAGACAATCAAATCCCTCTTGTTTTGTAATTCATAGAGAATCTAGAAGAGGAACTGCGTTTCATAGGATTAATAAATTTCATTATCAATCATCAAATTTTAAGGCAAGATGGAAACAGAACATTTTATTTTTGACCACACTTACAATAAACGGACTGCACTGTAATCAGTACCAATGGCTGTGCAGCTACCCTGAGATACAATTTCATACGGTTTCGTATTTTTCCCAAATTTTCTTCTATAATAACCCTCTGTATTTCATGATTGGTACTACTGTCGGTGTTTACCTAAAAGTCAAAACGCACGAATTCCTCTATAATCTTGAAATGTCTCGATATTGCATATTCCATCGATATTCATGGCGGAAAGCGAAGTGGTTCAGCGGTCTGTTGTCTCTTTCTCGCATGTACTTTAATACGCATCAGTACCGTAGTGAGGGTGAGGCGAGTGAGGCGACCGCCTCGGAAAAACACGATGGAGTTGGAAAAAAATGTTTTACAATTATTTTATGAAAAATTTATTTCATGCGGTTTTCTCCGGGAAAACTATTTTAACTAGATTGAGTAGGACTATACTGCTACAAAAATCCGACGAGATGTAGTCAATATCATTGATAAACATGAAAATGCAATTCTACAGTCATTTAGAATACAGAACCGCCATTCAGCGACGACCCTAACAATTATTTTTTATGAGCAAGAGACGCTCTCTTCTCAATTGTGGATGTGATCTTGGGCCAACCAAAAATCTAATTTTCAGATAGCAAACCTACGAACTCCTTAAAAAGCAAAAAATAGAATTTCTAAAAGATTCCCTGAGAGGGATTACCATTTCCGAAAATTGACTAATAATCAAGTGCGTAGATATATGAACTACTGTTCACTGAATTGATATACCACGTGTTGACGTAGGACTACTCTTTTACTTCTATATAGGAATTCAAAATACGAAAAAAAAAGTGCAAACAGTGGTCAGGTCGCATCGATTCGAAGAGAAAAAAAACAATATATTTGAGATAATTGTTGTCGAAACTTTATTAAATAACGAATAATGTATAATTTTTCATGTTTACCAAGCCGTACTCATAGTTTTCCCTAATTAAGACGACAATTTCGTATACATTAAATCTCTTTGCAGTTCGCATAGAATAGGCGCGATCATTTAAACTGAGCCTCTTCACACAGCCGATGCTCATTAGTCTTCTGTGGGTTTTTATGCGCTGTGTGCCTTTCATGAGACGCAATGATTTTTGTAGGAGTTCTTCTGATTTTTTCCACTCGAGATGCTGAATACTGGGAATTTTGAGATTTCTGAGATCGTAAATTTATTTTTGATGCCAAATATCTTAAAATTGCCTTAATCGTCGAGATAAAACCAATTCTCGACATTTTATGCAATTCTAGGACACTTCTAGGAGTCGAGTTTTTTTAAAAATAAATTCGAAATTTTAGATCTCGATTTAGGAAAAAATTTAATTTAGTTTTATTTTCTAAGATATTTGGCATAAAAATATCTAATATAACGCAACGTTTTATCCAAAATCAAAGCATACTTGGGGAATCATGAACGATAAGTTAGGCAAAATGATTTTGGTTTTGGGGTACAAATTTTCGAAAAATCGTTTCCTAATAAATGAATTCGATTATGCCAAATCTTCGTAAAATTCTTAAAAATTTTGGTGAACAACAATTGAGGAAGCAATTGAATCGCACTTCGCATATGTTCACTGGGTTCAGTTGATTTTACACCAAAAAAAATCAATCGAAGTTTTTCGGCGAACTTGCATCCTAGTCTGGCCGAAAATTTAGAAGTTATGTCCAAAATCCAGTTCTATTACTCAGGACCAGAACCCAGGTCCCGACTGCTGGTTTAGATTCCATGTTAAACATTCAAGTCCAGCAATCAGATGCAGAATCCAATTTCTCAATCAAAGTTCAGAAGTCAAGTTCAGAAGTTAAGTCCAGAACTCCAAATTCAAAATTCAGTTCCTGATTCAAAATCCAGGTCCAAAATTTATTTACATAATCCAACTCCAGAACAGATTTCGAATTCATGTCCAGAGTTCAGATACAGAATCCAGTTGTAGAATTCTATTCTATTAGATTTATTTTTAAGATCTGGAATTCATGTCCAGAATCCATAATTCTGGTCCAAAATCCTTTCCCAGAATTCAGGTCCAGAATCAAGTTTCAGGACCCAGGATCAGAGCTCTACTTTGAAATTTAGTTTAGAATATAGGCTCAGAAAGCAGGTCCAAAGTTATGTATTAATGTTCAGAATTGAGATTCATTTCCAGAACCCAAGTGCAGAGTCCAGTTTCATGATTTATGTTACAAATCCAGTTCCGGAATTCAGGTTCAAAATACATTTACAGAATCCAAGTACTGGTGGAGAATCTATGAATTTATGTCCAGAATCCAGTTCTATAATATCTTTCCAGAACCCAGGACTCCATTAGAGGTCCAGAATTCAGATACAGAACCCAGGTTCTGAATTGAAGTTCTAAACCTAGGTCCAGAATTCATTCCCAGATCCAGAATTCGTTTACAGAATCCTACTCCAGAATACAGAACTAAAACTCATGTCTAGAATTCAGATACAGAAAACAGCTCTAGAATTCTGGCTTCGAACTCAGACTCCCAATTCAGATCCATAATTCAAGTCCAGAAATCAGATGCTGAATCCAGGTTCTGAGTAAAACCTCAGCACTAAGGTCCAGAATTAATTCCCAGAACCAGAATCCGGCTCTAGCATACGAATTTATAATTTAGATACAGAATCAAATTCTACAATTCTAGCGCAGAATCTAAAATTCAGGTCCAAAATTCATTTTCAGAATTCAGGTCCAGATTTCTGTTCCGAAGTTTAGTTAAAATTCAGGTCCAGAATTCAGAAGTAAGGGGAAAGTTGAAATTTAGGGCTCAGGCTCATAATTCATTGCCCGAATTCAGCTTTTAAAATGCAGACCGACAATTTATTTCCAGAGTTCATTTCCAGGATCCAGGCTCAGCTCCTGAATTCAGATCTAGAATTAATTTCCAGAATCCAGGCCTAGAATCCCAGTTCAGAATTCGTGTCCAAAATCCAGGGGTGGAATCATGTAAGGTGATAAGTGACTATCACCTCCTGATGATAAAGAGGTGATCACCAGAATGTTTGGAATCACCGAAGGTGATCACTTTTACTATCACCATCACCGGTGATTGAGCCAACTTCACTCCATTTATCACCTGTCAAGAAACGTCAATTTTTCAGGAGTAAAATATGAATGTGGCGTATACCGTTGATATTAGGAGATGTAACATATGAAAGTGGCGTATACCCATATAATATTTTAAAATCTAAATTTTCATTCCTATAGTTTTCAATCCCTTTCATTAATTCGAGTCATGTTTATCAATGATGATTTGTATGGATCGAAGAGTAACGTTGAAAAAAATTGCCCGGCGAGTATGGCAAACTGCGCACAAACAAATAAAAAATTCACTTGTTGGTTTAATTCAGTGCCGATTTTTATTTATCAATGGAAATCAATGTCACAGTCAGTTATTTGGGATTAATTTGCTAGCTTTGAAATGACACGAATTGTTAGATCTTCTTGATGTTTCACAACGGATTCCTCTCCAATGAGGATGGCATTCCTCTCCAATGAGAAAGATCCGTTAAATAATTTTGTGTATAGTTTTCATTCGCTTTACGATAATGGCATTTCACAGAGCTTACAATTGCTAGTTCCATTTTGGAAATTTTACCCACATCCACTATGATTAGCAGCAACTAATTGTCCAAAAATATTGCCTTATTTAGTTCAACTCACAAGAAGAAAATTAAGAACGCAGTTTAATCTTTTTTACTCGTTCAGTTGAACGAGACGGATATGTCGCTCACTAAGTCACGACCATCTAATTCTACTGAAAATGTTAGCATAGACTTTTTATGTTGTTACGTTATGTGCAACAGGAGATGTTTACATTCATAAACTTATCTCTTTTCCAGAAAGCAATTTATCTTTGACTCTACGAATACCCCAATGATATTCCTTCAAATAATAATACCAACATAAATGAATTGATTTAATTGATAAATACTACCGCTCATTCAATGAATTCTTTAAACTATACAAACTAAGTTACTCTTTGTTTTGGTATTAAATTTTGACACAATATCAGTACGAATTTTATTAAAAAATTATCCTCTCCGACCAATTTTGGTAGGTTATGTTTATATCAGTGGCTTAAAATTCACCTAACGGACAATAATTTATAAAGCCACTTCTCGAAAAATCAAATCACTACTAAAAGTGATAACTAAATTGCTATCACCTCCATTTTGACATGAAGGTGATTAAATCGTGGTGACTATCACCTTACGTAATGCCAACATTTGATAGTGATGTTAGCCTTTCAGCAGTGGTGACAGAACTTGGTGATTATCACCTTACATGATTCCAAATTTTCAAAAGTGATAATCACTTGGTGATAATCACCTTACATGATTCCACCCCAGTTCCAGAATTCAGGTTCAAAATTCAGTTCAGTAAAACCGGTCCTGAATTCAGATCCAGAATTTCTTTCCCGAGCCAAAGCTCATGTGTAGAATCCAGAATTCAGGTCCAAAATCTATTTCCAGAATCCAGCCAAGCAGGGTTTAACAACTTAGCGAACACAACTCACCAAAAGTAAAATAACTAGAGCGAGAATTAAAAAATTAAATATTGTTAATTCAATTCTTCTACAAAACTACGTTCGTGTCAATGTGTGATTTAATTTAAAGTATATCTATGACACATGTATTGTGGGCTATAGAAATTATTACTTTTTAGGTTATGTTGTAATTTGCATTAAGGAAAATTGCATGTACGCCATTTTGATGTTCTACCGTTGCAAATTATAAATTTATAAATACTATAAAAAAGTTATAAATTTCAGAATACTATAAAAGAGGGGAATGTTTCACTTTCAGAACTGTTGCACTAGTTTTGATGCAATATTGCTATTTTATACCAAATTGACGATAAATCACAAAAAAAATTCATTATTTATAATACTTATTTTTATCCATGCATTTACAATAAAAATGAAATGCATTTTTTTAATTCTGAAAAAGCCTCAACGTCGTAAATAGAATCATATATATTACTATGGAATTTTAATGTTGATCGTATAGCAGGTTTTGAAACTTTCTTGAATTTTGAACCATTTCAAAATAGATTTAACGTAGGGGTATACTCCATTTTGCTTTTTAAAACCTTATGAAGAACTTATGAAACTTATAAACACTTTTTTCTATTCAACAGTATATTTTTATTAAGCACTTTTCCTCAGTTCTAAGATGCCGAGAGTATTTCTTACTTAAGACTAGGATAATTTCATGAATTGTAATGTTGTTGTTTTTGATTCACATTGTCGTATACTGATAACCGCAACTCTGACGGATCCAGTCTCCAGTTTTAGGCGGCAATGGCTGATGGGATGAATCTTACCAGCTGACGTGGGTACTTGTCGATGGTGACCGCCGTATTCTTTTGTTCCTGTGGGAATTGTCCACTTGACTGCAATATGATCTTACTAAAGTTTTCAGAATGCTTTTTTGGCGTTTACAGTTTCAATGCAAGATTTATGATGCAACTCTCAAAAGAGCTACAAGTATTTACTAAAATTGAAAATGTTACTTGAGATAACCTTACAGCAAATGAAATAATGTGTCTTTGTGTTAATGGTGTTTGTTAAAAGAATGGAGGGGGGCGATTATTTTTGAGTTTGCCTCGGGCGCCAGAAATGCTTACTACGGCTCTGATACGCATTTAATGTTAGTAATGGATTTTGGCCACTTCCACAGATTGCAAGCAAGACTACAAACATTAGGAAAAACTGTAAAGCTCCTTAATTGTTCGGTCTATTCAAATTTAAAGACTCTGACGATACAACTACTTTCTCTCAAGAGTCATCCTGGGATTTTCTTTGTTATCCGTAACCATTCGGTGTATTATTTCCGTATACTTGGCAATTCCAAATATTACACAGCCATACACACCAAATTTCTCTTTCAGGAGTTTGGTAATTTTATTTATTTATTTATTTTTGGAGCAGGGATTTTGAAACGAGGCCCCTCTGGGGCCGGAGTACCATATACTATTCGAAACAGTTCGTCGAGATCGCAAAATGGCGGGGTGTTTGTGACAATGATATGAACACGACTTTCTCAGAGATGGCTGAACCGATTTTAACAAACTTTAGCTCAAATGAAAGGGGTTCTGGACTCCTAGAACGCTACTTAATTTCGGCTTCTGGTTTGGAAACTAAAGGAAAAAAGGTGTTGAAAATTGCGAACCGTAATTTAGAGCGACGATGCAAACAAGCGAGAAATTCTTCTAAAATCGACTCAAAACTGTTTAAATTTGTAGGTTATGATAGCTGTTTGCTTAACAAACGCTCTAAAACTATCGAAAAATACAGAATTATTTCCTAATAATTGAAGGAGGAAGTAAACAAAGTGACTGTCATTTGCACTTAGGTCGTGAAATATTATCGTGAAAATTCTACACAGATTATAGGTCGGACATTCTGGAAACTCTCAGGAAATAAAACACATATTAGCTATGTTTTCGCACAGTTCGTTTATTCAACCTTCTACTTTAGACTAAGTTCCTGAACTGGGACTTAACACTATTTATCAGATTATGTGCAGCCAGTGTTGGTGATTGCTGAAAATTTGACAGAAGCTGCTCGATTTTTATCTATATTGTATACAACATTTTCAATCCGGTAGAAGATGCTACAAGAATTCGAGTCTCTCAATGCATGAACCTCGAGAGAATTTTTCTACATTTCTTCGCTCCACTTCATACTCTGAGTATTTCATGGCCCTTAAAGAAAATTTCAATCTGATAATGATCGCCGCTATGTGGAATTTACCAAGAGAGAATCGCAAGTTGACAATTATCGCAGAAAATCGAATCGATGATTCGACTTGATGATTCTCATACTAGGTTGCAATATTTAAAAAACCCTTGTGTGGAGCATTCACAGACATTGTCATAGACACAAATTATACAAAGGTTATAAGCACATAGCTAGAATAAGCGGCAATAGTAAAATGATTCTATCGCAGCTATCCACTGCCCATACAGAATCGGATCGCGAAACGAGAATAATCGAACGTTTGTTGCTTCAGAGAGAATCCCCACAGCAGCGTGCTAGCCGTTGATTCTCAGACGGTTCACCGAGAGAAATTCGCTCTCGCACTAGTGTCTATTATATGTTAAATGTACCATGCCGGTTTTTTTGTTGTTGCGATGATTTCCGTTTCTCTTTGATGGCACTGATTTAATCGTGGAAGAGTTGCGAGTGAGCATTCTTTGATACGATAAAAGCCATCCTTGTGTGCAGCACTTGCCGCCATCCTTCTAACACACTTTCATCAACTCTTTCTTCAAAGATTTAAAACCTTCCATATTTCCCAAATATTGCACTACCTAATCACACTAAATTTTTCTATTGGGTGATTTGCCTTCTTCGCACAAAAACAACATCGCTTGCTTCGCACAACTCCATCACCGGTTTAGCACAATGAAACGATGTCAGATCCTGCCAAAAGGGAGTGTACCCGTCGTGCGACCGGAGTTAGGACAGCAGATGCTCGTGGAGACATTCTGCTGACATGATGCTGCCAAGTCTCGTCGTCCCTATTCGATGCATTTCGGTTGCACCAACCACTCGTGGTACAGCTTCATGGCCATGAATTGAGTTTTCGTGCTTCTGTTTGTCAAATCGCGGCGAAGATTCCATCTAGTTTTCCTCTAAACCGATGAAACGTGTAGCCTATTCCTATTGTGTTCTTTGTTTTACCTAGCAAAAGTCACCATGTAGTCCGATCCATCCCCGCTCTTCGCCAGCTACTCAAGGCCCGGATACTTCGTAATTCCTCCGCCACCTGATCGATTACAACTCACCAAAACAGTGAGGTAATAGTTTCAGGTTGCACCATTATGATTGGATTCCTCTGCACTTTCACACCTTCTACCGTTTCTGCAGCTCCATGGAGACGAGACGTCATTTTCATCGGATTTGGTATCCAACCACTATAAAAATGGCTGGTGTTAGACTGACACAGGAAGCACCGAAAGACCTCAGCGCACCAAAATTGCCGGAGTTTGTGCCTTGTGCCATCAGGAATGTCAAACTATGTGAATACATAATAAGTTGTTGATGGTTTTGAAGAAACAATGGTTAAAAGTATCAAAAGATGTTGAATCGACCGTAACCGTAACGTTTTATCCATTGGGGTATTTTTTTTTCTTGAAATTTTGGATGAAACTAGTTTAATTTGAATGTTTACCTTGTGTAAGTGACAGTAGAAACTTTGCAATCGTAGCGAAGATGAAGTCGGAAGAAATACCGCGGCGTAAAATAACTTTGTGTGCGTATCTTAAAAATCCAGATCACACTCATCGTATTCGAATAGTTCTTTAATAGATGCGGCGAAAAACTGCAGCTGAGTAAAGCTTTCATGCTAGAAAGCTAGTTCAAAAGGTATCGAATCACAATGAACGGCAGAATACAGTGCACGTGCACGAAAACTCTACCCCAGAGATGCCAGATCTGCAGATGTGTCTGTAAATCTGCAGACTTTCGGTCAAAATTTACAGACTTTCGGAATTGACGTGACCTTTTTTTTTTTTGCTCGCCAAGTCAGTTTAGCGTATCATACATACTAGAGAAACTGCTGCCAGCAAAACATACTTGCTAACTGCAGATTTTTTTTTCGGATATACAAACTTTTGCAACCCTGTCTGAAGATATTTAAAATTTTTACCGGGCATCTCTGCTCTAACGGATAACGAGACGTACGTGAAAGCAGATTTATGGGACTTCCGTTTCTCACTGCTCATCATAAGTTTCATGTCCCAGAAAACGTTAGCAAGCAGATATCAAATTTCGCCAAAAAATACATGATTTGGCAAGCAATTTGTTTATGCTGAAGGAGGAGCACTCCATTTCTGACAACCGGAACGATCAACGGGGAATGTATACAAAAAGGAATGACTCCAAAAGCGCCTACTTCCATTTCTAAGGTTACACAATGCACAGTGCGGGAAAATAGACCAAAAACGCGACGATTTTTTTGGAGGCATGATACAGCTGACCACAAAGCGCTTTTTGGGTGTAAAATGGTCAGTAAAATCGATTCCATGTATTTAGAAGAAACGCTATCATGTTCATTTTACCCCAAGTTCCCTTTTTATACTGCATTTTATTCAAGCTTAACTATATAACATGAAACCGAAGAACTTGTAGAAGAGCGAATAGAGTGTTTCCGATGTAAAAAAGTCTAACAAATCGATTGCATATAGTTTTATTGACAGCAGAAAACTCGTTGCATCGTTTTACCCCATTTCATTTCTAGTTATAATATTCAGTTGAAATATGATCTACAATCCAAAAGCAGATTCAATACGATCTATCAATATTGGTTCATATTACGTGCAGAACATTTGTGATCCAATTGAACACAATGGGAATGACAGTACTAGCCTGTTTAACCCGTTTTACCCCAATTTAATTTAAGTCGTATTTCTGGTTAAACTTTCTTTCGCATACCGCAAGCAGGCTGATTGCGGTTGATGAAAATCGATTGATATTACGAAGAAATACCTGAAAATAGGATTACAAATGTCATTCCCATTGTGTTTAATTGGAACACAAACGTTTTGCACGTAATATGAACCAATATTTGTAGGTCATATTGGATCTGCTTCGGGATTGTAAACATAAAATTATATTTGTGGGAAAATTGGGGTAGAACGATGTAGCACGAAGCATGCGATCTTGAACACTATCTGTAAATTATTATTTGAGGTTATATGCGAAACATAGAACTGTCTTGTTTAACCTAAATTGGTCCAAAAACTGATCAGTATAACTTTTTTTTCTGTAAATTCATGGAAGAAGATGACTGGGGGTAAAACAGAATACGGTTGTTTGTGGTTAATCTTATTAAAAACAATCCATTCATCTAACTTATGAGCATGTCAGAAATACCTTCCGATTGGTTGAATTGAATTTTTCCTGATTTTCACAGTTAGTTTTCAAAGTAAAGTCAGAAAAAAGAGGAATTGGAGCAAAACGGGCATGATAGTGAATTTTGCGGATTTTCTAACTATCATAAATCGATTCTACAGAAAAATTTGCATAAAAAATGCTAACATTGAAAATATTTGCTTATGTTTTTATAAAATTATTGAGCAAAGTCGCGTTTTTGATCGTTTTTTTCCCCACTGTGCAATGGTCCTAAGCTTTTGTGGTGGGATTTAGCCTTTGGCCATTACTCGAAAGATGTTTCGAAGTGGTTCAAGACTAATGAGGTCAACTTCGTGCCGAAGGACTTCAATCCTGCGAACACACCGGAACTACGACCATTTAAGAAGTCATCATGAAGCAGACGCTTCGGAAACATTCTGAGGAAGTGAAAATCGGCGGAAGATATGAAGAAAAAAAAGGAATTTCCCTATAAGTAGTATTATGAGGAAGTTTAGTTCATTTCGGTATGATATTGAAATTGAATAAAACGAACATCGAAAAGGTAAAATAAGATGATAGGTTGAATGGGTAAATTTAGCCGAATTACTATCTTGTGATGCAATTCGATTCCGTACTGCCTTCATTCCTGCCTCGGAAAATAGAACAAAATTCGACTTAAAATTAGTTTCATTTTTCAAATACAATTTTAGCTAAATATTGTGAAAAGAATAGCGACTTTTCGTCTCCATTTTGGCATTCTGGCTGCCGAAACCGATCGAACGTTAGGCTATGTAAACTAATTCATTATGAACTAGTCACCGGTAAGGTCGCAACTCTTTTGTAATTATTATCGAAGCGTAACGCTCCTGAGTACCGCTCGTATGACACACTTCTTTGTTGGGCTTAATAGACTGCGCCCGTTGCCTGGATTCGTTGTTTGGAAAGCCAAAGCTAGAGAAAGACGTTGTTCTCCACAGAACAAGTGTCGAATACTTACCCATCTATCGAAAACGAACTGCGTTGCGGTTGGGATGATTCGGGGTCTGTCAACAAAAGTGCCACTGCACTGTCATCGTCATCAACGAAATGAAAAGCGTCTCGAATTGTGTTTAAATAATATGTAAATGAAACGTTTTTCGCAGTTTATTCAACTTTCAGCTTGCTCGAAAAAAAATTTGCATTTTTCCCGCTCCCGCTACCGCTCGATTGCAATTCTGAACACGATTCTGTGGACGCAACAAACCACAGCCAGCCCGGGGTATTGTTCGGTTCAGATATATAGGAGGTTCTGTTGATTCTGTCGCGATACAATTGAATATCGTTGGCGTGACGCACCGCACCGTGTATATTGTGGACAAAGAACGATAGTGAATCTATATATAAAAAAAGTACTAAACTAGAAACGATTAGCAGAGCTAAATGCGACTACAGGCTAAATGTTGGTTGGATAGATATAACTTTTCAAATAACAGAACATTATTTTTAAGGCATCCTCTGTGCGACTCTTCCCCAGGTGAAGGTGGTTCCAGCGAATAAATTACAATATTTGCATTAATACACAATAGTTTTAACCTAATCATCTAAGACGATAATAGTTTCGCATTCGTGCTGCCGCCCGCCGCCGCCATTGATCGGAGGGTCAACCTCCATCGGTTCGGCGGGCTTACTTCTGCTGCTGTTGCTGCTGCCCTTGGCAAGAAACTGACTGATCAAATTGTTCTTCACCGATTCGTTTATGGTTTGACCCTTCGGGACGGACATCAACAGCTGGACACGTTTCTTGGGAGGTTTGTTATCCGGGACTCCATTAGTGCTACTGCTGGTGGTGTTGGTGCTGGCGGAAGTTTTAGTGGTCGTGGACGGGCTGCTGCCAACTGCGGAAGAAGCTTTCGTTTTCTTTGCACTGCTTGTCGACGACTTTGGGCCCGGTTTGCTAGAAGACTTCGGCGAATGACCACTTTTCTTCGCCTTCGCAAATTGTTTCTGCTTGTCATCGTCCGACAGTTTCTTCGTGAATTTGGCAACGCTGGAGCCGGATGTAGCCTTCGATTTGGTAGCCGAGTTGGGAGTTGCGGAGCTTAAACTGGAAGGGAAATAGTTATCTTCTCTGTCACAGGATTCTTATCCCAAGAGATCTTACCGTTCTTTTTTCTCCGCCTCCACGGGGGATTCCTTTTTGGGTGGTGTCTTCTCGTCATTCTCACCTTCGTTCTTTTCTTCGGTCTCTTTGCGTTCCTTTTTCTTGGTTTTGGTGATTGGTTTCAAGATAAACTGCCAGCCCGTCGGAACTGTGATATCCGTTAGCTGATATTTTTTCAGGGTGTCCTTGTTGACATACCAGCACATTTTATTCTGCATCGGCCCTTCGTCCGGGCAGGGCCTCCAACTGGAGATTTCTACGATTTTGGCCCGTATGCTATCGGGAGCAAACAGAGGTACGTTGAACTCCCCTTCATCTCTCCGTTTGGCCCAGTAGGCAAGGAACTCTTTTATTAGAAATTTTTTGTTCTGAGCACACCCGTGAACAAGTTTTATTAATTCCTTGACCCCTTCGTCCACCAGCTTAACCTTTTTGAGCCGCAGTTCGACCGCATCCTTGTCCTTGTTCGGCGAGGATTGATTAGATTCCGGGTCAGCTTTCTGTACGGTGAACGAAATCGGTTCCTCGGGATCGAAAAGCATAGCGCGGGCCTTCAGAATATCCCAGATAACGGAAGAGCATTCGGCACGCTGATCGCCGCCCTCCGAAGCATTCTCCCAAATGCAACCAATCAGCCGTGGTTTGATCTTTTCCGTTTTTTTCTTCATCTCTGCGGCAAACTCAATTTGCATGATTTTAAGTTTGGCCTTCTGCGTCTCGGGACTGTTGTCGTCCATAGCGTCGTCTTCGGCCTGCATTTCTTCGTCGCTGAGATGCCCGTGTGGAACGAAGAAATCGTTGTCCACTTCGTAGTCTTCCTCGGTGTCGACATCCTTCTCGTCGTCACTGCCATGCAGAGACTCGCCCGGTTCTTCCTCTTCCCATTCGTCGTCGGAATCGACCTCGTAGTCGAAAAATTTCTGAAAATATAATCCGTTTCAGTAAACAGTATATCCAAGTGACGAATTGTCGATGCTTTACCGTATCCTGAACAAACGGACGCCGAGCCTTGATTTTAGCACTTCGCTTTCGCCACGTTCCCAGGTACGGCGGACGACGGTTTTCCTCGAACAGAAAGTACTTGGCACGGTATCGCCTGGCTGGCGGAGCATCCGGATCCACTTCGATCTGATGGCAAACACTTTCGTCTGAATGAAGAAAAAAATGAAAACATGGATTAGAAGAAGAAATTGAAACCAACAAAGCTTTCACTGTACAGTGGATCCATGATCTAGAACAATGATGTTATCGGTCGAGAATAAGTCGAAATGGGGGTGGATCTCGCCATTGCTGGTAAAGTACTGAGTATCCGATGCTCACGATCAATTTTAAACGTTCAGTATTGAAAATCTCTGCCTGTCAAAGCTCATAGCTCATCTAAATACCCTTATCTAAATTAGGAAAGCTCTACTTGTAGCTACATCATTCCGGTTATGTCTCTGACATTACCCGACCGACTTTTCTATTACTCGTAGCTGAAGTTTTAAAAGTCTACTACTTTTTTCCGATAGAAGAATCATGATTACTGAACTGAAGTTACGATCCATATTAGGTCTAAAATAGGATCTTCGAAGCATAAATACAAAAACCTGGTTCAATCCATCTAGTAGTGTAATAATGCATTTATCATGTAACACATTTTTCGAAAAACTTTTCTCGGAATCTTAAATTTTAACAAGAAAGTTTATTTAGGCATAAACTAGCAATCAAACAAATTTGTTTTCAGCCAAATTCAGAATTTTTTCATTTGAAATTTTAAACACACTTCACCTTGTTGTTCCGGAACCGGAAGCCGGATCCAAACAAAAGTCAATAGCAAGCTATGAGACCATAAGACCTTTCAGTTGAGTCTATGTTTGTGAAAATCGACTCAACCGTTTCTACAAAATTGGAGAGAGTTTCGCTTTGGAGTTTTCGATCACTTTTTTCTGGTACTTCGGTCACCGGGAACCGATATAGCTGAACTCGATTCGTTATGCCAGCAAATAATATAAGTTACAAATTGAAACAATGCCTTTGTCATTGTCAAACTTGTTCGGTCTGGTCTATAATTTAATCATGAATGGGCGCTGGCAAAGTTGGAGGAAGATCCACTTTTTTATGGAAACATCGTGTTCAGCGACGATGCTCATTTCTGGTTGAATGGATACGTCTACAAGCAAAATTGCCGCATCTGGAGTGAAGATCAGCCAGAACCAACGCATCCCAAAAAACTCACTGTTTGGTGTTGGTTGAGGACCGGTACTTCTTCAAAAACGACGATGAGCTGAACGTTACTGTGAATGACGAGCGCTACCGTGTGATGATTGAAGATTTTTTTGCCCAAAATGGAAGTATTAGACATGTCTGAAATGTGGTTTCAACAAGACGGTGCCACATCCCACACGGCACGCGAAACAATGACCAAATTGAGAACCACCTTCGGTGATCAGTTTATCTCACGTTTTGGGAACGTCAATTGGCCGCCTAAATCGTGTGCTTGAACACCTTTGGACTGTTTCTTGTGAGGCCATGTTAAGGCTGCTAAGATAAACGATTGACGCACTGGAAGCCATTATTGAAGCATTTATTTGTGAAATGGCGGGCGCAATGTTAGAGAGAGTGTGCCAAAATTGGATTTTGGGCATGGACCATCTAAAGCCATCTTAAACGGAGCCGCGGCCAACATTTGCAAGAAATCTTAACTTGAGACAGTACGTTTTTCGTAAAAATCAAGAAAATATAATACATCCCATTTTATCTATCATTAGTGAATAAAAAAACAGAAACAAATAATTATCAGAACATTGTGAAAAAATAGGTCCAAACACAAAACAGCAAAATCAATCGAATCTATAAATATACCCTGTTGGATAGTCTATGAATCTACACCGACAGTGGAACTACACCCGGCATTATTCAACTGGTGCTTCAGTCAATAATGAATATTGAAGAACGGAACTCAATCCTAAACGCAGAAAAACAACAACTAGTTCTTCTGTGAACATATCTGCTACTGGACGTTCGCAGTGTGAGTTTCGCTTCAAACAAGAGCGATTGCGTCATACAGCTGCTAGTCGTTTGCATTGGAGAAAAAGACAACGAAAAGTGGACAACGATGGGGACCATCACACAAAATCAGTCGTTCTAATGACTCTAAATGTTATCTAAAGACCTATTGAGATTCCTTCTAGGCAAATCAAAGGTAAAACTGATCAGTTTAGTGGAAATCTAGAATAATTTGATTAACTTTGTGCTGAAAAAAATTTGCACCAAACGAGTGCAAATAAAGCTAGCATTTGGCATTTGGCATTCGAGAATAATGCTCCGAACAGTGTTTAATATCGCAGCTTTTAGATAGTTTCTTCCACTCAAACATTAAGATGTATGAGATATTGAAACATATGAACGATTGTACGATTTGTTCCGATCATCTAGGCACAAAATTACAAATGATTGATTTGGAATGGCGCCTTACTTTCTGAAATACAAACGTAACCACAAAATCTTTTCCAGGACTCCAAAGCCACTAACGGTCCTTTTCAGGACCCCAAAAGTAACGTAAAAAACTTATTTGAAAAAACTATCTTAAATCGCCGCCCTACTTCCTAGAATACAAACGCAACCTTTGAAAACCAAATTGTCCTTTTCAGCAATACAACGGAATATAATGAATTCTGAAGCCGAATTCAGGCATTATTCTGTTTCAGGAGTCAGTTCTAAAATTCAAGTTCAAGTGCTGAGATCTAATATTTCGTTCCAGAATCCAGATCTAAAATTTTGAATTTTGTTAAAAAAATCTCAAGTTGAAATCCTAAATCAGAATTCTGGATTTAAATTCAGAACATAAAATGAGGAGCTAAATTCAGTTACAATATCAAGCCAAGAATCCAGTTCCGTATCCAAGGTTCAGTTCCAGATTCATGGAGCTTCTCGAACTGAATTCTGAAACTAAATTCTAAACCTAAAACAAAAAATGTTAGAATTCAGATGGATCCCAGTTCTGCGTTTAGATCCGAAATTCCGGTTTAAGTATTCGGTTCCAGTACTCAAAAGCTGAATGCGATTACTGTTAATCTGTTTTTGCTACTACTGGTTGAAGGTTTTCAACATGTCGTCCAGTTCTGTTTAACGCACAAGATGAACTGGTCGATTTTCGACCATGATTTACTTTTTATACTCGTCCAATTAATCATGGGGGCTGATATGAAGCCTTACTACATCAAAACCGTCGTATTTCTGATGGCATGACGAGAGAATTCTGTTGTTGCATTCAGTACAACTTGAGATATTCACGGTTTAGTTCTACCCATTCTTCCACCGGGCGCCCCATAGTAAAGTAAGACGCCATGATGAAAAGGAGAGGAAGAAACAAATCTATTTGTTAGTATTCGCGTATTTTTATTCGCTACAAGTTGTCACTATTCTTTCTGTTGTATCGCGGCAAATCGAAATTCTATGCGTTAAATATTGAATTCATTTTTTAATGTGAAAAATCCAGTGCATTTCAATGGGAAAAAAAACAGTACACATTAAAATACAGTACATTTGAAGGGAAAACAGTACACAGTAAAATACAGTGAGATATGGGGATTGATCTATTGAGAGAATGATGTCGTAGAAGTATGACGATACATTAAACTGCAAGTTATCTATATATATAAAAATGCAGAGATCATTCTTTGTAATCGCATCACGTAGGAACGGATGGACGGATTTACATGATTCTTTTTTTTTTGTTTGATCAATTTTTACCCCCACCGGGTTAGTACATCAAAAAAATTTGGAAAACTTGCCGGAAAAGTGGGAAAAATCCATAAAGTTGTTTTGTATGGGAAATGGAATTTTCCTTTAAAAAAGTCGCCAATGATTGCTAGATCTACGATTGATGTTTGGCACGCAACGAGTTGCATAAGTGTTTGGTCGTCGAAGAAAGGAATACTAGATCGTTGAAAGAATCTTTTAGCGCGCAACGAGTTGTTTTGTGTGGAGATTTCACATGCATGCTTGATGTGATTTGTCATTTCGAGCCACGTGCTAAATTAGATATCAACATTATAGCTTGCCAAATGATTTATGATGGGAAGCATATGAATGTTCTAGCTATACCGTAAACAGGATCAAAAGTTATTGTTTACCAGAAGACACATTGTGTGCAATGTAATCAGTTAGATGATTAATGTTGGCTATCGTAGGCGTGAGTTGAACAAATCACATTAAAAACGATTTTTGTACGAATCAATGACAGGATCCTTCTGGTGTTTAAATAATGAGATCAAACAAAGAGGTCTTCCTTGCATTAAGCATGCTGAAGTTCGTTCAGTCACATCGAGTAAATTGTATATGGATTCTCAAGACCGAACTCACCCATTCGTTAATTGTAGGTGGAGTACTAAGCAAAATAATGTGGTGTCGACTAATGAGACGATTATTGGCGGCTACAATTAAGCGAGTTTCATCTGTTAAAGACTTAGGCATCATTCTCAATCGCAAGCTCCGCTTCATTGAACAGTTTGCCTTTGTTACTGCGAAAGCCTTTGCAGTTTTGGGACTCATTAAACGCAACACGCAAGATTTCAACGATGTGTATTGTCTGAAAACAGTTTACATCGCCTTAGTACGAAGTATTTTGTAATATGGAGTTACAATGTTCACAACGACCGGATCGAAAGGGTCCAAAAGTGTTTCGTCCGATTTACTCTTCGACGACTACCTTGGCAGAATCATCTCCAATTGTCACGTTACGAGAATCGCTGTGCTTTCATGAACCTACCGACTCTGCAAAATAGACGAGTACATCTACAAAGGATCTTCGTTTTTTATCTACTGACTGATAACATCGATTGCCCCGGGCTTCCTCGAAAGAATTCACTTTAACGTTCCAGGAAGATCATTGCGAAGAACGGATTTTCTTAGACACCCATTTCATCGCATACAGTATGGTCAGAATAATCCAATGGATGTTTGTTGCCATCGTTTCAACAGCGTGTATCATCTATTTGATTTTAATATGAGCAAAGACATGTTTAAATCAAAAATATTATTAAGTTAACATTAGTGTTAAGTTATATAGTCAAAGTCTGTGCGAAAGGTTAACTCTAATCGAAATTATTGATACAACTAATAAACGAATGCAGTGTTCATGTAAAAGTTAATGGACACAATCTATATATATAAAAATGCAGAGATCATTCTGAATTGATGCTTAGAGTGTACATGTTGTGTAACGCAGTTTCTTGATATAATTTTTATCTATGAATTTTCTTGCTTGAATTACTTCTAATTTTTCCTGGCAACATTGCTGTAATGAATAAGACAGAATAAAGTTAACCGTTGCGAAGAACGGACGCTAAGTTGTTTTTTTCACTCTCGCGAAAACCGCAGTCCCAGTACTGAGCTATAGAATTATACATTTTGGTCCTTCGAACCGGGTTTGGACGGTTCTCGCGATCGGTCGATTTTGAAAGTAGTGAAAATCGGTAACGCGTATTTTAGTTGGCCCAAGGCCGAACCAGTAAAGAAGGTGCGGAGCTCGAGGCTACGCCACCAGTTAATGCAGTGTGCCCGTGGCACAAACAAATGAGGACGCCATTTTGTAAAACTGCTGCACGAGAGCGTGTGAATGAGGACGCCGTCGTGAAGGGAGCGGAAGCATCGGAATAATCGCTATTGAAATCTTAACGTCGAAAGTATAGAAAGTGTGTGAATGTCCGATACAGAAACACCACGTCGAAGCGTGGAGGAGTTTACTCGTAGGAATATATTAGACGCATTAACGGGTGAAAAAAGTGCCACCAAAAACAACCAAGTGATTTCAATTGCGGACCAGAAAACTGCGAAAAAGAAGAAGGAAGAACGGTTTGCAATGGAACGAAACCTGGAAGTGTTGTACGATCGGCGTGATATGTTGGTGGATAAATTGCTACGGATGAACGAATCGATACGACAAGAAAATGTGAGCACGCATCTGCTCCAATTGCACTTGGAGACGTTACAACGGTGTGTTCTCGATTATGAACAAACGTATTCGGATATTGCTATGTTATTGCCAAAGGAGGAAAGAGCTGAGTTACGCAAAAACTATGCATCGTTTGAGGAATTGCATAATCAGCTCTATGTTTGCTTAAAAACGAAAATCAGTCATACCCTGTCGGCAGGTAGTCCGAATCAAGTAGCTATGCAGCAGCAGCCGGTGTACGTGAATGCGCAAACACCACAGTTACATGCACCATTTCCTACATTTGATGGAAATCCAGAGAACTGGTATACTTTCAAAAGTTTATTTACAAGCATTATGGCGAGATATGCTCATGAAACTCCGGCAATGAAAATCCTACATCTGCGAAATTCATTGCTCGGTGAAGCGAAAGATAAAATTGATCAGGAAGTCGTAAATAGCAATGACTACAATATGGCCTGGAAGATTCTAACTGATGCATACGAAGACCGTCGGTTAATCATGGATATGCATATCGACGCTATTCTCAACATTCCTAAAGTTAGCAAAGATAGTCGCGGAATCTCGATTTCGAATTTAGTTGAAGTCAGTGTTAAGCACATCGATGCATTAAAAAATCATGGATACCCGGTGGATGAGCTGTCAGAGCTAATCATCGTAAATGTGTTGTATAAAAAATTGGATAGAGACACCCAAGAACAGTGGGAGTTAAGGCTTGGAACCGGTAACATGCCTGTTTTTACGGAATTTATGGATTTTCTAAGGGAGAAGGGGCGAGTTTTGATTCGAACGACTCGTTTCCAGCAGCAATCGTCACAGCAATCCAGCGTACCCAATAAGCAACGACAAACTGTTAACCAGAAGCAACCAACACTAAGTGGATCAAGATCATTCGTTCAAACTACGAAAGAAGTTTGCCCGTGCTGCAAGGAAGATCACTGTATATATAAATGTGCTAAATTCCATGAACTTAGTGTTGAAGAACGCAAAACTGTTATTTCGAAGAAGAATTTATGCTATAATTGCTTGAAAGCCAAACATCGAGTGGCTAACTGTCCGTCTGATCAAGGATGCAAGATCCGAGGATGCGGTAGGAAGCACCATTCAATGCTTCATTCCAGCAACGTACATCAGAATTCTGATGAGCCAGAAAAAGTAGATTCTTCAAAACCAGCGGAACTGGTAGCTGCCAACGAAAAAAGTGAATCGGAGCCGAAGGCCACAACGTTGTGTGGTAGTATAATCGGCAGAAAACGACAAGTACTCTTATCCACCGCCGAGCTGTTCCTGGTGGGACGAGATGGAATGACAGTAAAATCACGTGCATTATTAGATTCGGGATCTGATAGCAATATAATAACGGAAAAATTAGCAACCAAGCTAAAGTTGCAATTGCAAAACGTCGATCTACCCATCAGCGGTCTGAATGATATGCAGACACGAGTTAAGTATATCGTCAGTACGAACATAGTCTCGCGCGTTAATCAATTTTCCTCGTCCATTTTAGACTTCCTGGTCGTACCGAAGGTGACATCGAACCTTCCAGTCACAGAAGTGGACTACCGATCATGGTCCCTTCCTTCTGAACTCCTGCTTGCCGATCCATCATTCAACGTACCGGGTGAAATTGACGTAATAATAGGAAACGAAATCTTTTTCGATCTCATAAAGCATGGCCGCCTGAAATTAGGCAACGATGCAACACTGACAGAAACGGAATTAGGTTGGGTCGTTGGAGGATCGGTACAGACCAGGAAGTCTAAGACGATCGCGCGTATGTGCCAACTGAGCCACCAAGAAGACATGTTAAACAAAACATTAATACGATTCTGGGAAATTGAAACTGTTGGCATGGAGTCGAACGTTAGTATGGCTGAAGCATTCGTTGAGGAACATTTCGCTCGTACGCATACTAGAGAAAGTGATGGAAGATACACCGTTCGATTACCTTTTCATGAATCTAAACCTAAGCTGGGTGATTCGTACGAAACAGCAAGCAAGCGCCTAGATCGACTACTAATTGCATTGGCTAAGAATCCTTCCAAACGCGAACAGTACTTTCAGTTCATGTCTGAATATATATCGTTGGGTCACATGGAGGAAGTCAACGACGGTAGCAAAAACGGATATTTCATTCCCCATCACGCAGTATACAAAGCAACAAGTTCCACTACGAAAACTCGCGTGGTGTTTGATGCCTCGGCAAGCTCAAGCACAGGAGTGTCATTAAACGATATCGTAATGGTTGGACCGACAGTCCAGAGCGATTTGCAGTCTATCATTTTACGTTTCTGTTCCCACCCTATTGTCCTAACGGCAGATATATCAAAAATGTTCCGCCAGATTTGGATTCATAAGGATGATCGCAAGTTCCAGAAAATATTGTGGGTGGATGGTAATGGAGACCGCAAGGTGTATCAGTTAAAGACGGTTACCTACGGAGTAGCCAGCTCTCCTCATCATGCAACTAGAACATTGGTACAGTTGGCGACAGACGAGGGCAAGGATTATCCGCTAGCCGAACAAGTGATTAGAAACGATAGCTATATCGATGACTTTTTAACAGGAGGAAAAAATGCTGATGTTGTGGTAAACATCTACAATGAGTTGTCAGCGCTACTGAAACGTGGTGGTTTCAGTGCTCATAAGTTTTGCTCTAATGACCAGACTGTATTAAGTAGAATTCCAACGGAGTTGCAAGAGACGTTCGTAAGTTTTGAACACACAGGAATAAATAACACTATACGAACACTTGGCTTGATTTGGAATCCCCGTGATGATTTCTTCACGTTTTTTGTTCAACCAGTTAACGAAGAAATTTCAACTACTAAACGCAAGGTACTATCTGACATCGGTCGTCTATTCGATCCTCTTGGTTTTCTTGGACCGATTATCACAGCAGCCAAGTTAATTATGCAGGATATCTGGCGTCTTAGTTTGGATTGGGACGATGAGCTACCGGAAGAAGTTTTGCAGGAGTGGACTAGATTCCGTTGTCAGCTGCCGATCGTCAACGAAATACGTAAACCAAGATGCGTGGTCCTGAGTGAAACAAAACGGATTGAATTGCATGGCTTTTCAGACGCTTCTAAGCGGGCCTATGGTGCGGTAGTGTACATCAGGTGTATCGCAATTGACGGATCGATTAGTATAAACTTACTCGCAAGTAAATCTCGCGTCGCTCCCATAAAACCGATTACAATTCCTCGACTTGAATTATGTGGTGTCAAACTCCTAGCAGAACTTGTGACAAAAACTATTTCAACGTTGAATATCAAATTTGATGATGTGAAATTATGGTGTGACAGTTCCATCGTTTTGTGTTGGTTGAAAAAACCACCTTCGACGATGAATCAGTTTGTTTCAAATCGAGTAGCAGCAGTGGTTGAAATGACTAATGCGTTTCAATGGCAGTACGTCCAATCGGCTTTCAATCCTGCTGATGTGATTTCAAGAGGTGCTTTCCCTGAGGATTTATTCAACAACGAGCTGTGGTGGAATGGTTCACCGAAGTTACAACAACCGATACCAAGAGCAGATGAATCTGAAATTATAAGAGATTTACCAGAAATGAAACCAGTCAAAACGCTAACAGTCATAAAGGTCAGTTCGATAATCTTAAACCGATTAAGCCATTACCGTAAATTGCAGAGAGCTTGGGTATACGTACTAAGGTTCATTGACCTTGTCATTCGTAAAAAGCGTAACATTAGTGTTATTAATGCTTTAGAGATGACTAACGCTGAAAGGGCAATATTCGTGATAGTTCAAGGAGAAGTGTTCAACGATTTGTTAAGGGAACTACGAGTAAGTTCAACAAGGCGCCATTGTCTATTGAATCTGGCACCGTTTATTGGAGAAGATGGACTAATACGCGTAGGTGGACGATTGAAGTATTCAGCGATTCCATATGATGGAAGGCATCAAATACTACTTCCGGAGCGACACCATGTCACGGAGACATTGATTCGACGACTTCATGAAGAGCACTACCACGTTGGTCAAGGAGGCTTGTTAGCGATCGTACGCGAACGTTACTGGCCACTGCGAGCTGAATCAGCTATCAGGAGAATTATTTCCAGATGTCTAAAGTGTGCCAAGCACCAACCCATTATCGGCACCCAGTTTATGGGTAACCTTCCGGCGTCTCGTGTGAATCCTTCAGCGGTGTTTTCTAAGGTTGGGATCGATTATGCTGGGCCGTTTCTGTTGAAACCTGAAATGCGAAGTACGAAATCATTTAAAGCTTACGTAGTCGTCTTTGTCTGCATGGCGGTAAAGGCTATTCATTTTGAATTAGTTTCAAACCTGACATCCGATAATTTCATCGCTGCACTTCAACGTTTCGCAAGCCGACGTGGTATTCCTTCTGATGTATATTCCGACAATGCAACGTGTTTTATTGGAGCAAATCACCAGCTTGCTGCGTTGAACAATTTGTTTAAGGACCAGCACCATATAGAGAGGATGGATGAATTTTGTGCTGTGAAGGGAATCACTTGGCATTTCATTCCTCCCAGAAGCCCTCACTTTGGTGGGATCTGGGAGGCAGGTGTAAAATCGCTGAAGTATCACATGAAACGGATTGTTGGAGAAACACGAATGACTACAGAAGAAATGAATACTTTCCTTACTCAAACTGAAGCGGTTTTGAACTCACGTCCCCTTTGCGCGATGTCGGAGGATCCGAATGATTTCGGTATTCTCACACCATCACATTTTTTGATTGGGAGATCAGCGGTTGCTATACCAGAACCTTCCTATACGTCCGAGAAGATCAATCGATTAAGACGATGGGAGCATATTCAACGAATGCAGCAGCATTTCTGGACTAGGTGGTCAAGGGAGTATTTACATCAATTGCAGACTCGTCAGAAATGGCACGGTACAGTAAAGGAGTTCAAGGTTGGAGCACTAGTGCTGTTGGTCGACGAAAACTTACCCCCGCAGAAGTGGCGGCTAGGAAGAATTGTGAAATTACATCCTGGAGAGGATACGGTCGTTCGAGTGATTACTGTTCGGACCACTGCTGGTGAATTCAAACGAGCCGTAACTAAAATTGCACTGCTACCATCTGTTGAGCTACAAGTCTCAACGGGGGGTGAATGAATTGATGCTTAGAGTGTACATGTTGTGTAACGCAGTTTCTTGATATAATTTTTATCTATGAATTTTCTTGCTTGAATTACTTCTAATTTTTCCTGGCAACATTGCTGTAATGAATAAGACAGAATAAAGTTAACCGTTGCGAAGAACGGACGCTAAGTTGTTTTTTTCACTCTCGCGAAAACCGCAGTCCCAGTACTGAGCTATAGAATTATACACATTCTTTGTAATCGCATCACGTAAGAACGGATGGACGGATTGAGATGATTTATTTTTGTTTGATCAGTTTTTACCCCCACCGTGTTCGTACATCAAAAAAATTAGGAAAACTTACCGGAAAAGTGGGAAAACCCAATAAAGTTATTTTGTATGGACAATGGAATTTTCCATTGAAAAAGTCCTCTATGCTTGCTAGATTGATTGATGTTTGGCGCCCAACAAAATGCTCAGTATTTCGCTGTTGAAGAAAAGAATACTAGATCGTTGGAAAATCGTTTGGCGCGCAACGAGTAGATTTGGGTGGAGATTTTACATGCATGATTGATTCGTCATTTGGAAACACGTGCTTAATAGGGTATCAAAATCATTACTTGCCAAATGACTGTTTTAGCTATACCGTAAACAGAAGCACAAGTTCTAATGTCATTTACCAGTAGATGTAGTTAGATGAATTATGTTGGCCATCGTGGGCGTGAGTTGAACAAATAAAATTATGTAACGATTTGTTTACGTATCAATGATAGGATTCTGCTGTTGAAATAATGAGTTCAGATGAAAATATTTTCCTTGCATTTAGCATGCTGACGTTTGTTCAGCCGATTCGAGTGAGTTTTCAAGAGTGGTTTACTTCAAAACGGATGGTATTCATGACATTTGTAAGCTGCTTAAGCCAAATCATTTCATTTTCCGAACTTTGGATTACTTGACGAATTACCATATGCGAATCGTGAATATCATATCTGAAGGAGAATTCGTGGCATGTAAGAACCATTGGTTGTTAGATCTGCTGTTTTATACATTGGCTTTAATGATAAGAAGAATACTGGTATAATCACTCCTCATGTTCACTCCGCTAGAACAGAATATTGATTCTCAGGACTGAATACTAAGCAAACCGATGTGGTGGCTCGACGAATGAGAGGCCTTTTGATACAATTCTTGAACGAATATAGCGTTCATGTCAAAGTTAATGGACACAATATTTAATAAAAGGGTAATTTGAACTTTCGAATGTCCAAGTATTTTTCATTTTATCGCTAATTCGTTAATCGAAAATTGATCCTGTCATTATCCTGCTACGAACATTCATCAAACACGACTAAGTAATATCATAAGCGGTGAAGTAGGTTATGGATAACCGTCCAAAATTAGTTTATTACTTTCGATAATCCCTAAGGATTTGCTATTAAATTTTAAACGTCTTCAGCACAAATAAGTCTTAATTTTCAATGATAAACAACAATCCCCGAGGGCTTCTTTTGGAAATTTGTGGGATCAATTTAAAGTATTTATCTTGGTCATCTCTTTTCCATCCATTTGTTTATTTGTTTATTTGTTTATTTAGGAGCAAGAGAAAAGCCCGCTAGAGCTGAGAATTTTATTCTCCTTTTCCAGCAGGCATAAAACCTTCTCATCTTTTGTATCAACAGATAACATTTGTCCACATGATACATAACGAAATCTTAGATTAGCCTTATTTAAACTACAAAGCTAACTAACAACTATTGATATCGTCTAATTATCTTAATAAAACTAGCGGGAAAAGATTCGAAGAAAACGGGTTTTAATGGAGTTACGAGATAAATTGAAATCAAATTCATCAGAGCAAGTATTGAATACGCGAAACATACTCGAAAACGGTTCATTAAAGCCATAGTTAGTTCTAGCACGAGGAATTCTGAGAAAGGGATTAAACCGCAAATTACACTGATGAATGTCAAAACTTAGCTGTTGTAGGAGATCTGAACAATCAATTCGAGATTGGATGAGGTCCGCGACAAAAACAGCTTTCAGTGTATCACGGCGGACAGTTAGCAAATCGAGAGCGAAGTAGAGCACAACATAACGATTTCAGGCAGTATATGTTATTGAAATTTTTTGAGATGCGAAAGATGAAACCTAGCATCTTTAATGCCTTAGCGAGGGTATATTCTATGTGATCTTTGAAACTAAGTCTTGAATCCAATAACACTCCTAGATCCTTAATTGATGTCTCCCGTTTTAGTACAGCTTGCGAAATAGTGGTCGCGGTTCGTTTACGAGAGAAGGAGATAACGGAGCTTTTAGAGACATTTATAACCATTCTGTTGACGTTGCACCAGTTAGAAATTACATCCAACTGTGACTGCAAGAAATTTGAGTCACAGATCTTTGATGAGATGAAACAGCTTGAAATCGTCGACGAATGATAGCTTCATACATTGCAATGCGAAATTCAGATCATTTAGATATAGCAAAAATATGAATAGTCCTAGATGGCTTCCCTGAGGAATGCCAGAGCTCACGATAAATGATGGAGTAACGCAGTAGCCAATTTTCACGGTCGTACTACGACCAGTCGGATATGATTCAATCCAATCCATCATCCCATATGTCAAACCTTTAGTTTTAGATAGATCTACAATCCCTGTTCAATACACTGACTCGAAGGTTGAGATGACAATCGGTGCATTTGTTTAGTTTTTGCGTAACAAATAGTTCCACAATAATTCTTGATGATATTTCTTCTTGGGGACGAAGTTAATGTGTTGGATATGAATTTGTCGTAATTCGTTTATTGTAAGCCAAGTAATCAGTAAAATAATGGAAAGAAACATTAACGTTTGACAACTCTGCTGTCCGAAAACATAAATTTGAAAAAAAAATTTCAGGCGAGACGAAGTTCGACGGGTCAGCTAGTATTTAATAGAATGGTAACTTGAATTTTCGAATGTCCCAGAATTACTCATTTTATCTTTCTTTTTTTACAATATCAAACTAACTAGCGATCGTGAGAGGAATGAGAAAGAATATGAAAATGTAGAGCCATAGTACTCAAGGAGCAAAAGGTTTCTTGCATCTAATCTTTTACCTTCTACCAGAATAGTCCAACTTAGCGATGCGAATCATCCGAGTCGCTGATATGTCAGAAATTTAGTAAATAATTACTGACTTACTAGAAGTCATAAATAAACTATATTTTTTGGATCGTTTATTTATACCCGGCTATAACCTAATTTAGGTCGTTCGTCGCGTAATAAAATAAAAAAAATGTTTATCGCTAAATTGTTAATCGAATATTGTTCCTGTGATTGTAACGCAACGAACATTCATCAAACACGACTAAATAATATCACCTGACTAGCGAGAAGTGACGAACTACAAGTCGCGAGGGCAGGTTTTGTAAATTTGCGGAATCAATTTAAAGTAGTCATCTTAGTTATGTTTGCTTCACTTTTTATCTCTTATGTCGAAATCATTAGTTTGAGAAACCATCGCTGTTTGATGCACTGACTCAAAAGATGATATGGCGATCGGTGCATTCACTCATTTTTTGCGTAACAAAAGCTTTTAACATATTCACAATATATTTTGATGAATATATAACAGCATAAGACGTTTGACAATTTGCTATCTGAAAACATAAATTCAAAACAATAATTTCTGGCGAGACGAAGTTCGACGGGTCAGCTAGTTAATTATAATTAAGCTGCTTCGTTGTGTGTTTCACATGCAGGGTGGCTTAATTGGCAAAACTATTTCCTGGAATAGGAGTAGTTACGTGTTCAAGTCCAATCTCAGAGATAACTATTTCGCAAAATTTTTATTTCGCTGTTACTCTCATCAGTTTTACCTTTCTCTACAGAAAAATAATAATAAATTGCTGGTGAAACCGAGCTCAACTCAGCCCGACGAAATCGGAAAATTTATGTGAGTGCACCTTTCAACAAAAAATATTTTACGCTAAATTTTCTCGGAGATGGCTGAACCGATTTCAACAACTTAAACAAAATTTTCAAACAATTTTACGTTCGCTTCAAACCTACTATTGGATTTCGATCAAGTTCGAAAATCATAAGGCCGATACTTCAATTTCCGATGATATAATCGCAAAAATGACGTAACCAACAATACGCGTTGTTTTGGCATTAAAAATGCCTTACTCTTCGCTATACGGGGCCGGGTGTCAATTAAAAGTTTCAAAACGTTGAACGTTAACTTAAATATGTATGGCAACGTCGTTTCAATATTTCAATAAATGGTTAGAATCGACCTATGTTTTCATCCACCAATCCCAGTTGTACAAAATGACGTCAATTTCTTGTTCGGCATAGGAGGCTTTGCGTCATGCATAAAAAACACCGCATCGTTCTGCGTAGTATGAAGAGAAATCTATAAATATAGGCTGCACAATATTTCTTTGCCTAGTTGATGTTTGACTGTGAATGAAACAAGTAGCTCGTCCAGTGAGCTGATGACTGGATTGTATATTCGTTCACTCGCTGGATTGTCGCTTTTGCATTATGTGTTGGTGAAATTTCCTGCTGTCTGCGCAACACCGTGTTCGCTTGAGTATCTTATTTATCATCTAGCTATTGAAGAACCGATTCAGCGTGATTACCGATTCTTTTGAAATATCCCATGCATTTAGCAAATTTTTGGTCGATTTTGCCATTACAAATGTCTTACTCTTCGCTACACGAGGCTGGGTGTCAATTTAAAACTTGCAAAACTAATCGATTAACATTTTTCTGTCATAATTTTTAACGCTTATAACTCAGTCATTTTTTTATGGTTTCATAAAATTCAACAACCAATCGATTCGCAAACATTTAACTTAAACTTATGCGGTAACGTCGTTTAAGTATTTCAATTGCACACCATTGAAAATGTGGTTAAAATTGACCTATGTTTTCACGAGCCAATCACAGTAGCAGCGCGTGAATGATGTCATCCTCTAGTCCGATTTGCGAAGCATGAACTATAGCACAAAAGGGAATCTATAAATATATGCCCGAATACATTTCTGCTTTAGTTAACCCCATGCTGCGAGCAAGCATACCTCGTAGGCCGGTGAAGGTGTTTGAATAGTGAGTGGATGAAAGTCACATCCATTCGCTCATTGAATAGTCGCTTTTGGATGTGTGCGGTGTGTTCATTAATAGTAACAGATCGGCTGAAAAGTTCGTATTGTTTCTATGAGAGAGCGCCACTAGAATTAAATCCATACCATTTTCAGTTAGTACCAACCTTCAAAAGATACGTGTATAAATTTGACAGCTGTCTGATTATTAGTTTGTGAGATATTGCATTTTGAGTGAAGCTACTTTTGTTATTGTGAAAAAAATGGAAAAAAGGAATTTCGTGTGTTGATGAAACACTACTTTTTGATGAAAAAAAGTGCCGCCGATACCAAAAAATGGCTTGATGAGTGTTATCCAGACTCTGCACCGGGCGAAGCAACAATTCGTAAGTGGTTTGCAAAATTTCGTACTGGTCATATGAGCACCGAAGACGATGAACGCAGTGGACGTCCAAAAGAGGCTGTTACCGATGAAATCGTAAAAAAAATCCACAAAATGATTTTCAATGACCGTAAAGTGAAGTTGATCGAGATAGCTGACACCCTAAAGATATCAAAGAAACGTGTTGAACATATCATTCACGAATATTTGGATATGAGAAAGCTTTGTGCAAAATGGGTGCCGCGTGAGCTCACAATCGATCAAAAACAACAACGAATTGATGATTCTGAGCAGTGTTTGGAGCTGTTATATCGAAATAAAACCGATTTTTTTCGTCGATATATAACAATGGACGAAACATGGCTCCATCACTTCACTCCGGAGTCCAATCGACAGTCAGCTGAGTGGACTGCACGCGATGAACCGAACCCAAAGCGTGAAAAGACTCAACAATCGGCCGGTAAGGTTATGGCGTCTGTATTTTGGGATTCGCATGGTATAATTTTCATCGACTACCTTGAAAAGGGAAAAACCATCAACAGTGACTATTATATAGCGTTATTAGAGCGTTTGAAGGACGAAATTAAAAAAAACGGCCTCATTTGAAGAAGAAAAATGTTTTGCTTCATCAAGACAATGCACCGTGTCACAAGTCGATGAAAATCATGCTGAAATTGAACGAATTGGGCTTCGAATTGCTCCCTCATCCACCGTATTCTCCAGATTTGGCCCCCAGTGACTTTTTCCTGTTCTCAGACCTCAAGAGAATGCTCGCTGGTAAAAAAGTTAGAAGCAATGAAGAGGTAATCGCTGAAACTGAGGCCTATTTTGAGGCAAAGGACAAATCATACTACAAAAATGGTATCGAAAAGTTGGAAGATCGCTATAATCGCTGTATCGCCTCTGATGGCAATTATGTTGAATAATAAAAACGAATTTTGGCAAAAAAATGTGTGTTTCTAATTAACGATACGAACTTTTCAGCCGAACTGTCATAAAAGAGTTCCACAGGCTCACATATACAGAACAATTAGATGCAATATCATATAGTATCAAAGATAAACTCAAGGTAAGCTAACCTTCGGTTAAACACGTATCCTTTGAATAGGAACCCTTGTAGAATTTGGGTGACCGCCAGTTTCAGTTCAATTATTATTTGTTTCAAAACAATAAGCGTCTGCATTCCGTATATTCCAAATATGCCAAAGCGAAAATCAATGTAACTAAATATTTTATGCGGACTGTATCACATGCTTTCTTCCTCGTATTGTTGCCATATTATTTTCCGACACTTTTCGAAGATTATCGACGATTTTGAAGAAGGATCCATAAAATTACACTATTACTAAGTTTACTGGTACAACATTTTTCGTTAAAATGTATAAAATCTTCCCTTGGATCGATTAACTGTTTATAAAATTAATAAGTTTGTACGTTTCTCGAAAATTATTATCATCATCGTTTCATTTGTTCAGGTTTAGGTTGTTTGTATCTAAAATTGAACTCTCAAGTAACTTTGAATTCATCATAATTGACTTCTAGTTAAAGGACGTTATTCAAAAACTTAACAATTTAAAAATTTGTGGAAAGGGATCAAAATTGAATAGAATCAATTATCAAGAAAGAATCTAATTGTCAATTTTATATCAAACTAGCTCAAGATGGCTCTGTCCTAACGACTAAAGACAATACGTCAATTTGGGTAATTTATGGTTATCTCACACTGCTGAAAATTGAATCATAAATTGCTGATCACATTTCCGACTGCACATAGAGAAAGAATTATGTTTTTTGGTTTTGTTCAACTCGAAAAAAAATTTCAAGAAAAACTTATTTTTGTGCCACATTTTAAATTCGGCTAATTTAGAATTCACTTCAATAAGATTTTCAGGAAAAATCAGTTGAAGGGGATAAAAGTTGGAGTTAATTATTTCTTGTGCAATCCTCAAATTCAGAACGGCCACGGAACTCATACCAAAACAGTGTACTAATCTCCAGACACATCACAAAACTCGATCATTTGACGGAAAGACATTTCTCCCGTCCTCTTCAAATTAAGATTCGGACCACCGCCCATTGCTTACCAATATAAATCACGTCGTCCTCTTCGGTATCATCCTCCTGTGCCACCCAGGTTCGGTCACACTTGCCAACCGAGTAATCGACGCGTTTCAGCTGTGCCAGGTAAAGCTGTTTCCGACCGACCCGATCGGCATCGTTGCCATTTTCATCGTTGGATTTCTTCAACAGCTCGTCCAAACGTTTCTTCCGTTCGTCACCCAGGGATGTCCTGCATAACGGAGCCAGCCGCATGTCCCCTTTGACGCAGAAAGGCATAAATGTACGCTTCGGAGCATCACCACCGTCTCCAAGCTGCTGCTGATCCATGGAATTCTCATCCTCCGATTGTTTGCCTTCTTTGGAGTTGTTATTGTTCTTTTTGACAAAGAAACTCTGAAAAGCTTGGGCCACCTTCTGCTTTCTCTTCTCTTCGGCCTCCTTTTCTTCTTCCTTCTTCCGACGCTCTTCCTCCTTCTGTTCCTCTTTCTTGCGTTTCTCTTCGTTCTTTGCTTCCAACTCGGCCAGACGCTTCTTCTCTTTCTCATCCTTTTCCTTGCGCTTTTGTTCTTCTTTTTCTTCCTTCTCCTTGCGCTTCTGTTCTTCCTTTTCCTCTCGTTCCTTACGCTTCTGTTCCTCCTTCTCCTCTCGCTCTTTTTTCTTCAACTTTTCCTGCTCCTCCCGTTCCCGCTGTTTGGCATCCTTCTCCTCCTGTTTCTTCCGCTTGCGTTCGTCTAGCTCCTGTTGCTTCAGAGCTTGTCTCCGTTCGGCTTCCCTACGGCGTGCCAACTGTTTCGGAGTCAACTTCTTCTGCAGATCCAACTTCTCCTCGGCCGTCAGCTGCGAGCGTTCCTTCGAATTCGGCGTACACAACATGTAGGCATTCTCTTCGTCATCGGCCGTGTTGCCACCATCGGACGAATCGTCCAAACAAATGCTGGCAATGGTGCTGTTGTTCGGGTTCGACTGTTGGTCCGAATCGGCTGACGCTTGCTGTTTTTCCGGAGTTTTCTCCGGTTCCTGCTCCGGTTCGGGTTCACTCAATTTGCAGGGTTTCGACTCGAGTGGTACGATGTCGTCGCTGAGTTTAACCTCCGGACCCGACTGAGCTTTCGCGAAGAATTTAGCCAGTGCACCCTTGGCCGGTTTTTTGTCTTCTCCTGTTTCTTTCATCGGTTCCTTTTCCTTGTTCGGTGCTTCAGTCTTCTTAGCGGAAGAAGCTTTCTTTGCAGAATTCGATGATTTCACGATTTTCTCCGGCTTCTGCACTGTTACTTCGTTTGTGGCTTTTGGCGTGCTGGATTCTTCCGCTTTTTTAGACTTTTTCTGCGACGAAGGAGTTTTCAACTTTTGGGCTTTTTCCTCCTCCGTCTTTTGAGATGTCACCCGTGATAATCTGGAACGACGAGGGGTTACTGCGTCTGATTCGCCCGAAAGATGCTCAACCGTTTTAGATTCATTTTTCTGATCATCGTCATCATCAATTACGACTACCGCTGGAACTGCTTTATCGTTTGGCTTTTCTACTTTAAAAGGTTCTTCCGGAACTTCTGATTCTTTTTGTTTCTTTTCAGCATTAGAACCGGCATCAGATTCTTTCGATTCTGCTTTCTTGTCGTTTTTCTTCTGAACAAGCTTGGCTGTATCTTTTTTAGTTGACTTTGACTCTTGCACTTTTCCCTCGACATTTTCCTGCACTTTCTCACCATCGGACAAAGCAGAATCGTCAATCACAACCGGATCTTCTGGCTCGACTAACTTTTCCCCGGGTTCCTTTTTAGCCTTGGCCTCCTTCTTGTTTTTCTTCTTTTCTTTAGCAATCTTTTTCTTAGCCGAACCTTCTTCCGGAGCATCTTCCTTTTTACCCTTTTTCTTGCTCATCGGTAGCTTAATCATTATCTTCTTATTTTTCTTCCCCGATTCGCCCCTTTCACCGCCATCACCCCCCTCGCTATCGGCAACCTCATCGCGTATGGGAGTCTTTGGAGTATTCACCACTTTCACCACGACCAACTTCTGATCTTCTTTACGAACGTCCACCAAATCGGCACTGTTACTTTCTTCGTCGTCCTCCAGAACCACCACCGGCACAATCGCAACCGCATCTTTTACATTCTCCTTCACCTCAGAAATGCGACCAATTTTAGCTGCTCGCGGAGCACCACCACCACCTCCATCGACGATCGGTTCGACTGACGGCTTACGCTTGCGTGATTCCGCAGTCTTGAGCGCCACTGGCGATGCCGGTGAACCAGGCAGTACCTGTAATAAGGGAAAATAGTAAAAAAAATGAGTTAGTTAGACGGTTTTTATTCGATAAAAGTGCAAATATTACAAGCAAGAAATGATCATTTGAGTTGATTTTGTATTAACACTCAAAGATGAAAACTTCTGGGTAACTTCTTCACTTAGTGGAAACGCTCTGCCATTGAGCTGCCTAAAAGATATTGGTAAACTAACATATTTGGTAACGTTCCCCAAAACCAAATGTATCAGCAATAATACATTTGAACTGGATCATTGGTGTTTGAACTGGATCATCGTGTTCCGGAATAATAGTGTGGAGAGAAAAAAAACATTGATTTGTCGGTTACGTCACTTATACGATCATATCTCCGGAACTTGAAACTGTCGGTCATGTGATTTTCGAACTTGATTCACAACTCAATATTAGTTTCGAACGAACCAAAAACTATTGAAATCGATTCATCTGTATCCGATCAAATTGAGCGGTAATGAGATTGGTCGTTTACGTCACTCATACCATTATATCTCGCCGACACCAGAAGTGACAGCCATTTGAGCTGCGAATTCTATCAATTATTTAATATGCAAATTCAAGGGTAAATACACTATAAATGAGATTAGGTTTTAAAAACTTACAACTCACTCGATTTTGTATCAATTATTTACAAGGGTAATTTTTTAAAAGGTATAGGACTTGATTTTCAAAAATCAAACACAAAAAATAAAGAAAATTTATTAAATCTTTATTAGAATCGATAGAACGATCAATATAATTAAATGTTTGAGGTTGATTTCATGCAAATGTGGGCAGCGGGTCCGCTTTAGATGGCCCATGCGCAATGTCCAATTTTGGCAAACTCTCAAATCTTTGGAGACATCAGTCTTAACCTGGCCCCACAAGAAATAGTCCGAAGGCGTTAAATCACACAATCTAGCCAGACAATTGACGGGCCCAAAACGTGTGATAAACTGTTCACCGAAGGTGGCTCTCAATTTGGTCATTGTTTCGCGTGCCGTGTGAGATGTGGCACCGTCTTGTTTAAACCACATGTCTGTCATGGGTCAATTCTTCCATTTTGGGCAAAAAAATCGTTAATCATAACACGTTAGGGCTCGTTATTGGTAGCTCTTGCAATGTTTCTGGCTGGTCTTCACTTCAGATTCGGCTATTTTGCTTGTAGACGTAACCATTTATCCAGAAATGAGCTTCGTTGCTGAATACAATTTTTTGATCAAAAAAGTCCAACATTGCCAGTGCTCATTCACCAAATGTTGGAGGTTGTAAGTCGATTCATGATTAAATTATAGACAAAACTGAACAAATTTGACAATAACATAAGACACGATTCACGCGCGATCTTATAAAAACAGTGTTGCCAAGAAGATATCAGCAAAAACATCACCCTTTATGTAGATCTTTTGTCTTTTTGTCTACTTTACTATGGGGTGCCATTCCAAATTTACCCTCTGAGAGAGTGATAAGTTTTTGATCGTGAATATCTCTTGTTGTATCTAACGTATCAACATAATTTTTGTTACATGCCAACGGAAATATGATCATCAATTTATGATAACATTTCCAGTTGTATGACATGCCGTTCTCGTACCTACCCAGAGGTAAAAAAGGGTAACACTTGACATATCTCGTTAATTCTAGTCTGCGCAGTTCACTGAGCGGAAAGTAAAGCAAATGCACCATTCCGGTTGGATCAGGTTCGGCGGTCAGTTCCAGTTCCAGTATCAAGATCTCAGTTCACTGTTGAATCAATTGCGGGACGTTCACAGAGCCAGTTTCCCTTCGGAGAAAATCGATTGCGTCATCCTGCTGCTGTTCGTTTGCATTGGTGCAAAATACAACGAAAAGTGGACAATGATGGCGAAAATCATGCAAAATCAGCACCTTCTAGTGGCTCCAAATGTTATGTAAAGAATTTTTGCTGTGCGAAGTTCGAGTGCGAATAAAGCCAGCATTTGACTGCTTCGTGTTCGAGAAAAATGCTCCGAACTGTGTTTAATGTCGTAGAGAATTCCACAATCTGCCCTTTTTAACGCTAGCAATTAATCCCGTACAGAATTTTGATAGTTTCTTCCAGTGAAATATGCAAATCCGATATGAAATAATCGACATCAAAATTCTGTCTGTTTTTATTTTGTAGCCGTTGAGACCGACAATTTGTACAAGAGATACAAACGAAGTTACAATAGTTACAAATATCTATAGTATTGAATCAATTCGCACAGGACGCAGTTCTGCTGCGGGACATTTGCAGAGCCAGTTTTGCTTCAAACAAGAGCGATTCCGTTATCCAGCTGCTGGCAGTATTCATTGGAGCAAAATACAACAAAAAGTGGATAACGTTGAGCAACGTTTTTGGCTTCACAATGTTATCCAAAGAACTATTAGAATTACTTATCTGTTGAAATATGCAAATCGGATGTGAATATAATCAATTTATCAATTTTAGATCAATTTTAGTTCACAATCTGATAGATCCTGAATGAAAAATTTTCGAATTATTTTCTCTGCTCTCTGACAGTTGGGGGGATTTCATTGCAGATGCCTTAGAACAAGATAACATTAAATTCATTGATTTCATGAACAAGTACATCCAGTTGTGTATGATATCTGTTTCTTCACAAGCTACTACGCTTGAACACATGTATCATAGGCCTATTGTATCTTTAAACAATCCAGTGAATGAATGTTTTCTTCGCTGCAAGATTATAATCGGTTATGAACACTATATTTACGCCAACCACATCGGACAACAGGTCAACCTGGGAACAGATGACGGATCCGTCATCGGCATCATCGGAATTCGAATTCAATTCGTCACTCTCTAACACCTACGCCATCGTATTCACGTCATCCAGTTATGTCACTGACATTACCCATTCGCCTTTGTTTAATCTATCCAGTTTATTTTGCGTTTCTCATTCTCATTTCTCATTTTCTCTCTTTGCCGGACTCGTTTTATTTGTATTTTTCATGTCCTTTTCGTTTTACGCTTTTGTATCTTGTAACTTATGCTAGCCCTTATTTTTTACTGTTTTGCCTATCTCTATTAGAAAGGTAATAGAATTGCTGGAGAAACCGTGTTTTGATCGGAGCTCCGGAGACGTCTAGCGTTATAAACCATTCGTTTCAACTCGACGAGATCGGAAAATGTCTGTTTGTGTACTTTTTCAAAGATGTTTCTTTCCGCACAATTTTCTCGAAGACAGCTGAATTGATTTTAACAAACTGAATGAGTGTATCGAAAATAAGCTACCCACAAATTTTTCTTTCAAATTATGATACAAAACGATATTTTATTCAAACTAAAAATTGATCCTTTATTGTACGAGGTTAAACTTGAGCATAATGAAAACCGAATGAAATTTATGTTATTCCTTCACAAATTTTCGAACACTCTTCATCAAGTTCCGGACAAGTGTTGCATCGAATTTTTTGGACGCTTGAGACCAATTTTTTTTTTTAACTTCTGCATGTTCCCAGCTGCCTTACCAGTCCTCTTGAAGATCCTCTTCACGATTGCCCTGTAACGTTCGATGGGTCGAAGCCGAAGGCAATTTGGTGGATTGATATTTTTCTCAACGAAATTTATAGCATTTTCCGCAAGCCAATTGAGAGTGGTTTTGGCATAGTGAGCCGACGCTAAATCCGGCCAAAACAGTGAAAGTGTACTAAGCTTCTTATATAAAGACAGCAATCTCTTCTGGAGATAGTCAGATCGATAGATTTTTGTATTTATTGTTCCGGTAGTGTAAAAAATGGTTGACTGCAAACCACAGGAACATATTGCTTGCCATACCAGTACCTTTGGATCGAATTTCTCCACTTGAATTGACCTGTCCGCATCACTCACATCCTCCCCAACGACGACGGTAGAGTATTGTAGACCTGGAAGGGTTTTTGAGTCCTCCTTTACATAAGTCTCATCGTTCAACAAAACGCATGCATCCGGACACTGCAAAAGACGCGAATACAATTCCCGGGCCCTTGTTACAGTTCACTTCTTCTGTTCTACACTTTTTTTTTCGAGATTTTCTGCTTCTTGTAGGTCTTCAGGTGATTTCGCCTCTTGACACGCTGGATCATTCCAACACTCGTTCCTGCTTTTTTTGGCCAAATCACATCATGATTAGAGATACCACTTTCTGGTCCAGTTTCGGGTTGGAAGAACCGGATTTTCTGCCTCTTCCTGGTAGCTCATCCAAAGAATAGTGTTCCCCAAACTTATTAATGATGGTTTTAACACTGACATGATGAATTCCAAACCGCTTCGCCAATTTTCGATTAGTAATACCCTTCTCACTGCGCCATGTGTCCGAAACTTCAATTTTCACTGCCTTCTTAATACGCGACATTTTGAAAACGCAGAATTTCAACCGCACAAACAAGTAAACAAACGAAAGCTGACAGCCAAACGCACAGCATGCTGTAATCTGAGCAATAAAAACCATCACAGATACATGCGTACAACACAAATGTATGTGGATAGCTTATTTTCGATACACTCCTTAGCTTTCGTTTGATAGCCACTATTAGGTTTTGAATCAAGTTCGAATAGCAAAATGATGCACAAAAACTCTCCCAGCTACTCTGCTGAGCATCACGTAAGCCATTCTCTCTTTCGGCATTCTTGCTACATGTTCAGTCCACTGTAGTCTGCCGTGTTTTATAAACCTTCTAATGTCCACATGTATGTACCATTTACAGATTTCCGTCTTGGTCGGTAATCATAACCGGTACGGATTCTTCTCATGCTGATGACAGTTTTCTGGAACCTCCGAGCGTCGTTCCTAGCAAAAGAGTTTTCTGCCTCTGTAAGCACTCTCTCCTTGTGATCACGTTTCTTACGTCGATGAATTTTGTCGTGAATACGACTTACTTTACTATGGGGCGCCTTTTCAAAATTAGCCATATGGAAGAATGGGCAGAACTTAATCGCGAATATCTCGACTTGTATTAATGGTAGCAACATAATTCTTTCACCATTTCATCAAAAATATGATCAGGAATTCAGGATAATATTTTGAACAGTGTGCGATAACCACAAACAACTCAAAAATTAAGTTTTCTTAAAATTCGGCCAGTAGATAACAAAATTGATTCCGTGTACTGGAAATTTTGTTATCTACCATAACCAGCGGAACCTGGTTCAAGTTCAACTAGAATGTGGCTTTTACTCCCATAGAGGGTGATAGGCCCGTAGAACGGCGCTGATGGTAGAAAATTTTTCCATGGAGTCGTGTTGCTTGATAGTGCAGCACAAAGTGGGAGGTAAACTCCTTCTAAAGCTAAATATCACCACGAGACCGATAGCGAACAAGTACCGTGAGGGAAAGTTGAAAAGCACTCTGAATAGAGAGTCAAAAAGTACGTGAAACTGCCTAGGGCTCAAGCCCGTTGAACTCGATTATCCGAAGCGGAGATATTCACCTGTGGTTGGGCCGTCCCCCCCCCGGGGTTGCTGAGCCACAGGGCACTTATGCTCC